>NC_134310.1:19272186-19472186 GCF_949628215.1 Phalacrocorax aristotelis
ACCTGTGTATCTGCTGCTTTAATAAATTGTACTATTCGTTAATCTAGCCGTGATCGTTCTCATTGAACGCCACTGGCCGGGGCATCTGGCAAATTAGTTACTAACAACAAATACTCTGATGAGTGGTTGCAGGGATGAATGTCACGGACTCCTGACAGATGTTCTGCAGAAGACCTTTATTGTCAGCTTTTCACTGCTTAGATATCTTTTCGACACACTCCTCATGCGATCATGCGCACAAACAATTTCTGTTATTCGTCAGCTAGCTCTAAGCACATGCCTTATGCTACATTCTAATAGGCTGTTCTATTTGCGCTACCTCATTTGTTTTTGCTTACTAAAATTCTTCTTGGCATTCCCACGCTCCTGTCTCTGTTTTTACTGCCGCCTTGCTTCAGTTCAAGGACGTGTCAAACAGTGCGAAGATATTTGCAAATTCATCCCCCACATCTGGTTACTTCTACAACCCTTAGAAAATAAACCATTGACCAAGTCTGAGACTAAGACTGGACTTAGATGAACCTAGACTCCTCTTTGAGGAGGAGTTTAGAAAGCAAGGGGGTCCTGTCTGAACCTTGTGACTCAATGGTAGGGTGTCTCCCTAGCCACTCCTCAGACTCCTACCATTAATGCAACACCACCTCATGGATACAATTAGCAACTATACCTCCTCCTCTGAGAGTTATTTTATGGAGGAAATACAGAATGGCACCTTAGCTACCATCTTCTATAATGCCTCCTCCTTCATTACAATAACTTTTCACTGTCTTGAACATCCTTGGGTAGTTAAGATACATTTGGTGGTATTGCTTTGGCAGATGGAGTCAGTTCTGTCTAAGGTTAATAAGCAATTTAAGAATATCATTCAAAGATCTGCCCCAAGGCTCGATAGCTATGTGTGACAGGTTATGAGGGATAGTATGGGCAAATGCCTAAGACAGTGGGCACCCCCAGTGTTGTGGGACTTCACCCCTGAACAAGTGCAGAATCCTGAAAAATTAGTAGAATATTTGGAGGAAGTATGTTCTCACCCAGGCAATTCCAGAGAGATACAAATGACTGCAATGTGCTGGGGCCTGGCCCATGCCTATCGAGCCCTGTTTAACACTATTCAGTACCTGCAAGGGAAAGAGAAGGCCTCTGGATCTAAAAAGACAAAGACAAGGAAAGTGAGATGCACTGTGGCCACTCAAACTCCCACAACAGACACTGCACCTTCTCCAACCTCAGTGAAAAGTGTTGCAGCTGAATCAGAGTATCAACCCATGTCAGTGTCAGTCGCTCCTACACACAAGAAGAAATCCTGGAAGAGAAAGTCAACTCGTTTAGAAAGAGATGATAGAAGAGCAGGGCCATCACAAGGAGAGGAGGAAGAAGAGGAAGAACTCATACAAAAAATGGAAACTACCCGATCCCTATCCTTGAGTGAGCTGAGAGATATGCGAAAACATTTTGGCTGTCATTCAGGTGAGAACATTATCACCTATCTGCTCCGATGCTGGGATAACGGGGCCACCAGTCTGGAATTAGAGGGGAAGGAAGCCAAACAATTGGGATCCCTTTCTGGGGAAGGGAACTTTGACAAAGCAATTGGAAAAGGGACACAAGCCCTCAGCCTCTGGAGGTGACTCCTGTCTGGAGTGAAGGAAAGGTATCCCCTTCAAGGAAGATAGCGTATATAGCCTAGGGAAATGGATGACCATGGAGAAAGGTATCCAATACCTGATGGAATTAGCTGTGCTTGAGGTGATTTATGGTGACCTGGACGATCAACGGTCATCCAAAGATCCAGATGAAGCCGAGCGCACGTGACCCATGTGGTGGAAGTTTGTACGGAGCGCACCATCCTCGTACGCAAAATCATTGGCAGTAATGTCCTGGAGAGATGACTAGGTACCAATGGTGGCAGATGTGATTGATCAAATCCAGGATTACGAAGCAAATCTGTCTTCCTCCCTCGTCTTGGCTGTTGAGAAACTGTTCCAAAATATTCAACAACAAAAAGAGGATATGTCCTACTCCCCACCTGTACGGACCAGTATCTCAGCCATTAGGAGTAAGCGTCCCTTTGCTCAAGAGAGAAGATCTACACCACGGGGCACCCTGTGGTTTTACCTGCATGACCACGAAAAGGACATGAGGAAGTGGGATGCAAAACCTACCTCGACCCTAGAGGCACGGGTACATGAGCCCAGAGGCTCCATGCATCCTTGGCATAGACTACCTCAGGAGAGGGTATTTCAAGGACCCAAAAGGGTACAAGTGGGCTTTTGGTGTAGCTGCCTTGGAAAGAGAGAAAGCAGACCAGTCCATCCCCCTGATAAAACACTATTACTATGTAGTGACACCATTGCACTTAAGTACATTTGGCATTTTCAGGTGTAATGACTAAAGCAATAATACTAAAAAACGAAAACAACCCTATCTATGCCCTCTGGGAGTTGCATGTGCGTGAACTAAGTAACTTAGAATTCCTATTTTCACAGTATCAAGCTCTTTACATTCTGTAATGTATTTATCCTCCTACTAGCCAAAGGAAGGAGAGGTCAGTGCTGCTCCTCTTGCTTTCACAACACTTACTTAGATCTTCATTTTCTATTGCATGGGAGTTGGAGACCTGAACCTTGGTGTGGGCTTGAGGCTAAGAGGCTTGGTCGTGGTCATGCGGGAAGATGTTGCTGTGGCTGAGAGCTGGCTTTGACACCAGTCACAGCTCAGGCTCCAGGCTCTGCTGGAAGCCATTTGGTCAAACCAAGTGTGATAATTACAGCAGGTGTCCCTGAGAATGTATCGGGACTTCTATCTCCGCTTCTACTGCTAGGAAATGACCACCAGACCTCTGCAGACACTGTTGTACACATTTCCCTTACCACTACTCACACTGCCACATCAGCATGCACTTTTAGACTAAAGATGGGGATAGCAGAGCCCCCTGCTCTCATGCTGAATCCTGTGAAAAGTCCCTTGCCCTGTCATTCTCCTCCTCTTTTGTAATCAGGGTGATGGAATTAACCAACCATGGATGTTGCTATACTCCTTGTACAGCCCTATCCAACTAGACATTAAGTCTGGGGACATGGAGTATACAAATCAGTGTATTCTTTGATCTGTATTTTAGTCCCTAGGTAATCATTAATGTGAACAAAACAATAGACAATGTGCTTCTGTCAGAAGAGGATGACAAAATGTGGTTTCGTGTAGTGGACTGAGAAAACTGGCCAGGGCTGCCAAGATTAAGAACCAAGAAGGTAAAAGGTAATTCCGGCAGGGGGAGATCGCGACCACTGACTCATGGACCACCTACCCAAGTAATACCACCTACTCAAAAGAGAACAATGGGAAAGGACAACTGAGCCTGTGCAATAATTTACATGTGAAGCGAGCAAGTTTGTGCCAATCACCAACGAGAATAATATTGACTATGTATGGATAAAATGAATATGTATATTTTTGGTCTATATAAATCACATGGGAAAGGTGTGTAAGGTATGCACGGTAGGTGGAGCGATCCCCCGTGCATCCAGCGCCGTGAATAAAGAATGCCTGCCTTTTAACACTACATTGGTGTCACAAGGTTCATTCCCAATTTTGGTGACACTTCCAGTGTTTAGGCTTAGACCTAGGAATCTCTGCCTCCAGAAGGTGCCTGGGGAGGAACCTTGGTGACCCCCTCCCATTCCCCACCCTCCTCGCACTCTCTGCAGCCCTGTCTTTATGCTCACTGGGCCCATTTCAAAGGGAGGACCAGGACAGTGGGCACACATATGGATTCAAGCTTGCTTTTCTGGACAGTATTGGGCAGTTTGGATTCAGTAAGCAGAAGAGGTTCAGGAGACAACCAGGGGTACATGGAAACGAAGAGCTGGATTTTGGTCTCACACAGAGCAAACAAGCAGGAAGACACATGGAAGCCCATAGGGGTATGCAATTGTGCAAGGAGATAGGTGGAGCAAAGGACCATCCACCCTGCAATCGTAACTTAAGAACAAGCCTGGTTCCTTTCTTGTGGTGTAACCCAGGAGCAATTCCTGCCAAATGGGTGGACCCACCACTCCATGGGAAAAGGGATGAGGAGCCGGAGCAGAAACAGGTGGGGGGATTCAATTCCCCTCCTTCACAAGCTGGACCCTCGCACAATAAAGGGCACACACAGCTCCTGTGTGGCCACGTGATGCTGGGGACTACAGGGCCTCTGCTCAGCAAACCAAGGAGTTAATAGAAGCAAAACAAATCCTCCTTGTTTGCCTCAGGGTCAAGGGTCAGCATAAGTAAATCATTAATTAACACACTGGCACCTCAGTGCTACTGACAGGGTTTTGTGTACACAGTGGGACTGTGACACCCCCTGCAATTAAGCAGGCAGTGAACTTTCCTCCTTCTGCTGTCTTCCGCTTGGCTTGAGCAGGTTCACTTACTCCCCTGTCCTTGTCGGAGGCTGCTCTCTGTTCTTCCTCTCAGCATGGGGTACCAGCCACCCCCACACTCACGCTTCTCACCTGCCCAACAGCTATCTTCAGAAACCAAGCCTCCTCATTTTTCTGCTTTCCAACTTCATGCAGCACCTGCTCCTTTAAAAAAAAAAACAACTCACTAGCTATGCATCCATCAACGTGCATTTATTTTACTTCCCTGCTCAGGTAAAGCTGCACCTACCCTACAGCCTCTAAAGAGTTCACAGGTACTTGGTGATAACTCATCAGACAAGACACTACAGCGTCTCAGAGGGGAAAAAAGTATTCTTCACATCTGAGGCCCCTAGTTTTTAATAAAAGTCTGGGATCCTAATACTTTACTAATGGCACCTGGATTTGGTTGGGGTTTTTTTCCTTCTAATCAAAACAGGTCTGTTGACAGCCTGATTTCTATGCCAGCTGGGAAACTGCCATATAAAGAGCAGTCATTTCAGCAATTCTGTAGTCACAGATCCTCTTAACAATCAGGCCTACAGTGTCAGAAGCGCTCCTAGGAAATTTTTTTTACACTTTTCTTTGCAGAGGAGTCTGCTTTCTTTTGGTTGCTTTAAGTTTCAGAAAGGTCTTGGCCTGCTCTCTGAAGGTCTGGGGTTAATAACAAAGACCAGCTGCCTCAGAGCTACATCACACTGAGATCAATGCTGGTTGCAAAGCTGAAGTTCAAGTCCCAGGGAACTTCAGCTGGAAACCCAAGACTGGGGTTCATCATTCCCAAACCCAGAATTAAACATCCCATCAGTGTTATGTGAATAACAAGATAAACATGATCTTAACACAGTAGGACCTGTGACAATCCCCCCCACCCCCACCCTACAAATTGCTGTCATATTAAGCTGATTCCCACAACAGTTTGCCCCTCCCCCTTTCTTTTTTTTTTAATTTAGGAAATTCAGGTAAGTGCCCAGTCATTTCTTCGTTATACCATTGAGAAATTGTTACTTTGGGGAAACAATACAGTAAAGGACCTTGGGTACAAAGTTGATTAGCTTTCCATAGCACTTTCTAGAGGGAGAACAAAAGCACAGTCTGTGCAAAGTCCTTTTTCTCCCTGCCAGTTGCAGGCACTGGAAGGTCTGAAGAAAAGTGGAAGGGGGAAGAATACAACTGAGCGTAACCAGAAGCTGTGCAAGGGCTTTGCTCAGATTTTGAGGCACCTGGGCTATGACAGACTAGTATATCCTCAAGAATTTAGATAACTCACAAGTTTGACTCATTTCAGAGTTTAAATGCCAAGATACCAGCAATTTTAAAGATGCCTCCAATGCATTAGAGACAACTGAAATTTCACATAAGCTGATGGGACTAGCCTGTCCCAACCTATGCCTCCCTGCCTCTCCCCCACACCCAGGTACTTTCTTCTTACACTTGCACATTGTTACTAGAAATGGTAATCTTCACTTGTATATTCCACCTACATGAAGAGAGTATCTACGTACTGGCAAAAATTCTCTATGCAGTGCACTTGGGGCTCATGCATCCTGATATTTCTGATCACCAGGACAAAGGCTGAGGGAATCAACACTTCTGTCCTTTCAGAGTATTCCACTAGTATTTGCTGCCTTTGTCTTTTAGCATCCTGTTCACAGCCCTTGCACTACTTACATGAAAATGCCACCCTGTAGGGTTCCTGAATCCAAGGGATGTTAAAAGCAGAAAGCTGCCAGCATCCAAATTAACAGCACATAATTAGTCTCATGGATAAGCCTCTTAAAAAAGTACAGGGCGCTTGGTGTCAAGATTAGACAATTAACTTTGTCAGAGCACAGGAACCATAGAATCATTAAGGTTGGAAAAGACCTCTAGGATCATCAAGTCCAACATTCAACCCAACACTACCATGTCTCCTAAACCATGCCTTGAAGTGCCACGTCTACATGTCTTTTAAATATCTCCAGGGATGGTGACTCCCCCACCTCTCTGGGCAGCCTGTGCCAATGCCTGACCACTCTGTCAGTAGATACATTTTTCCTAATATCCAATCTGAACCTCCCCTGACGCAGCTTGATGCCAGTTCCTCTCATCCTATCCCTAGTAACTTGGGAGAAGAGACCAACCCCCACCTTGCTACAACCTCCTTTCACATAGTTGTAGAAAACACATTTGCAACATAGTATTATGTCTGCAATTCTCACTAGGACTCATGTGAGTAAATACTCTAGGTCAAAGCCTTGATAGTCTTATTTAGAATTTGTTCACTTAGTGCAGGCTCTGCTCAAGTATAAACCAAGGGAAAACTTCAGTGTTTGGTTCTGTGTTTTGACAGCCTATAAAAGACTGACTGGAGCATTAGCATGATCATCAAAAGTAAGCCCTTCTATAGACGCAACTCTGAAACCAGTGCTGATTTACATGCTAGCCAAAACATGACTGTTCACTGCAGGTACATTCTACAGTGCCTGAGCCATCCAAGCTTTAAAAACGTCCCAAACTAGGGTGGGGCTTCTACTAATTCCCTTTAGGGTGAAATGTGGCATCAATAGAGTGATCACCAGCAATTCATATCTGTGATCAGATGGGCTCTTTCCCTGGGGAGTGGCAGACCCAGGGAGGTTAGTACCTGTCTTTCTCCTGTTTATCACTGGCAGGTGCTTAAGTGAAGAAAGATATCAGCTCTGCTAAAGTGCACAAAGCTCCTGAAAGATAAGATGGATGTGCTGGGCCACTGAGCTAACAGCCTGTTCAGGAAACAGAGCAAATGAGTCCCCATCTGTTTAGCAAAGGTGGCTTTGTGAGCTGATAGGAGGAACATGGTAATTAATTAATATGGTGAGTATTAAGAGTCAGTGTACAGTTACTAGAAGAAAGACTTCTGCAGCACAAACAAAAGAAATTTACTAGCCCTGCAAAGTCTGGGGACCTGAGTGAACAATGTCAGGAGCAGACAGGTGCAAGCTATCTCTATTCAAGCTACTCCTAGAGCTGAAAGATCAAGGGATCCTGGGGCAGAGGTGTAGATGTGAGTCTGCTCTGATCTGGAGGTAGTCTGGCCACATTCATGCAGCACCTGAGCTAACAAGCCCTGCTTCTCCCCAGATAGCACTCCATGCAGCTTAACTCAGCTAGATAGCTGGATCTCTGTATCATATTCTATTTTGCAACCACCTGGTGTAAATACCAGATAGTAAAAGAGTTTTTGTAAGTAGAACATCTAGGTTAACTATTGTAGGAGTATCTTCAATATTGAAGAACTCAGGTGTGTGGAAGGTGAGAACTTAGCCGCTAGGCTTGCAGTTTCATTAGACCATGTAAGAGCTAGAAGAGGATATTGTCATCACTGTGAGAATGAAGGAGAAAAAAAATATCCCTCTTCTTTCAATTCTGCTTAAAAGTTATTTAGAAATCTGTAGGAGCATGTTTCTTTTCCTCAAATTACTAGGCATATAGCAACAGAACAGCACAAAGGATGCACTCGTTCAACAGGAAGCAGAAGTTTAGTACTGTGATGCTGCTTCTTGCACCACTGAAGTCTCCAAGTTTTCACAGTTCAGAGGCTTTGCAAAAATATTAACTCACAAACACTAAAAGACTTGCCTGACACAAGAACAGACATGTCTATAAAAAGCTCTGACCCAACATGCTGATGTCTATCATCTTTGTAGAATATGGATGATACTTTAACATAGTAAAAGTAGATGTCATTTGACCTTCTCGGTTTAAGGAAAAAATAGTTACTTGTGATTTTGTTTAATGTAAATAAACCCTCTATTTATCTTTGTCTTTAATAAATTCATACATTATTAGAAAATCCTTTATACAAGAAGACCCAGTGAGCTATATCATCTCATTTTAAGAGATTTCCTGTTGGTGGAATACAAAGCAGCCACCTGCAATACCCTAGTGCTGGAAATTATTTAAATAAACACACACAGATAATTAGATCAGTTAACCTTGCAAATTAAAACAAGCACATTGCATTATCTCCAGTTTATCCTAAAAGAAAATATGAAGTTGCCTCAGATAAATAGTTAAATAAAGACAGTGAAGAGTTTATACAAGAGGCATAATGCTAAAACTTCTAAGCATGTGGGCTAATAGGATGAAACCCCACTTTCTGACTACCTTCATTTTGGAGAACTGGCTACTGGTTTGCACAGTACCAGGGGATCAGATTTAATTCACAAGCCATGTTGTCAGAGCAGTTTCACCTAACATCACTCTGGCAGCCTAAGCCATTGGTCTTGGGTCACTCTCTATTAAATGGAAAAGAATAGGTGGGATGACTGGCTACATTCAACTACTGCTCTCCAATGGCTAGAGAAGACAGCCAAACATTTAACCTTCATAAGGCTGAAGTTAGGGCAGATGAATCATACCCATGGTCACAAAATGCCACTTTATGACTCAGGCATCCACTTTCTTTTCATAAAATGATAATTGCGGTTGGGGTAAACTTCCTTACACAACCAGAAAGCTAGGCACAGCTTGTTAGTTACGCTACAGAGAAAAAAGTCCAGACTAACAGTTGCTCCAGCAGCTGGGTGACAGCAACTGTCCATTAGCATCAGTGTGCCAGCTTGGGTCACAGTAGGTCATCTACACACAGAGAAGTTTTCCTTGTGGTCAGCAGCTTAGATGTGGAGCATACAAGCTGCACCAAAAATTGCCTACCAGTGTCAGTCTGCTAAAGGTCATCTGTATGAACACCCATGACCAGGGCTGGCCACTCCAGGTAACAAACATTTCAACGCACTGAAGTATATTTCTCTCCTGTGAAGAGACCAACATTTTAAAATATCACTGCATGTTATCCAGTGCTTAGATGTTATTTTTGAAGAAAGTTTTCTACCAGTTTCAAGAGCAGGTTTACTTACTGGATTTAATCCTGGATATCATCAAAAAAAAGATAAACAGAACATCTTGGTGTGCTGATTTTGGCTGGGATAGTTAATTCTCTTCACTATAGCTGGTATAGTGCCCATAGCACATTGATGCTTTAGTTGTTAAGTACCAACTAAGTGTCCCTAAGTAACACCTAGTGTAGTCAGGGACCTTTCCAGCTTCCCATGCTCTGCCAGGTGGGCAAGAGGTGGGAAGGGTGGGGCCAAAGCCAAGACAGCTGACCCCCACTGGCCAATGGGATATTCATTCCATACCATGTGATGCCATGACCAGTACAATAACCAGGGGTGGTTTTGCCTCTCTTGTTATTCTGCTTTTCACTGAATTATTGTTGCTGCTGTTATTGATTTATTTCAATTATTAAACTGTTTTTATCTCAACCCATGAGCATTACCCTTCTGATTCTCTCCCCCATACTGCCAGTGGGGGAGTGAGCGAGTAGGTGTGTGGGGCCGAGTTGTTGGCTAAACCACAACATTATGCTAGGCTATAAAAGAACAATAAATATTGTGCTTTTTCAATATCATGTGTTGGGTGAACTTTGCGCATAGGAATCCTGCGAACCTGCTACACCCATGCATACTGAGTCCTGTCCAACAGTGTTCAGTGCTCCCAAGGAGAAGAGAAGGTCTCTGGATTGAAAGACAAAACAACAGGTACTGTGGCTACTCCAACTGCGGCGACAGGCACTGTGGCCACCCAAACCCCAACAATAGGCACTGCAGCTGAACTAGAGAATCAACCCATGCCAGTATCAGTTGCCCCCATACACAAGAAGAAATCTGGGAAGCAGAAGTCAAGTTGTTTAGAAAGAGATAAAGAAAAAGCAGGGCCATCATGAGGAGAAGAGGTGGAAGAAGTCATAAATGAAACAGAGACCACCCAATCCCTGTCCTTGAGCGAGCTGCGAGATATGCGAAAAGATTTCAGCCGTCATTCAGGTGAGCACATTGTCACCTGGCTGCTCCAATGCTGGGATAATGGGGCCAGTAGCCTGGAACTAGAGGGAAAAGAAGCCAAACAATTGGGATCCCTTTCTGGGGAATCCACAAAGCAATTAGAAAAGGGACACAAGCCCTCAGCCTCTGGAGGCGACTTATGTCCGGAGTGAAGGAAAGGTATCCCTTCAAAGAAGATGTTACATATTGCCCAGAAAAATGGACAACTATGGAGAAAGGCATCCAGTCTCTAAGGGAATTAGCTGTGCTTGAGGTGATTTATGGTGACCTGGACCATCAACGGTCATCCAAAGATCCAGATGAACCCGAGTGCACATGACCCATGTGGCAGAAGTTTGTACGGAGCACACAATTGACGCATGGGAACTCATTGGCATTAATGTCCTGGAGAGATGACGAGACACCAACGGTGGCGGAAGTGATTGATCAAATCCAGGATTACAAAGCAAATATCTCTTGTTTCTGCTGTGTAGAAACTGTCCTAAGAGGTCCAGCAACTCAAAGAAGATAAGTCCTGCTCCCTACCTCTATGGGGTAATGTCTCAGCTGTTAGGAATAAGCGTCCTTTGGCTCAAAGGAGAGGATACACACCACGGGCCACCCTATGGTTCTACCTGTGTGACCACGGAGACGACATGATGAGGTGGGATGGCAAGCCTACTTCGACCCTACAGGCACGAGTACATGAACTGCAAGGAAGAAGAGTCACTCAGGGAGGCTCCTCCAGGGAGGCTGCTGCTCCAGTTTCCAGTGAACAAGTTCCCAGACAGAGGAGTAGAAGTGCTGATTTGATTTCTAAGCGTAATAGAGAGACTTGTGATTCATATTTACAGGAAGTGAGTGACGAATACTATGATCAGGACTAGAGGGGCCCTGCCTCCAGCCGGGTGGAGGAAAGGGATAACCAGGTTTGCTGGACTGTGTGGATCCGATGGCCTGGCACGTCCGACACACAGGAGTATAAAGCTTTAGTGGACATTGGTGCATGGTACACCCTAATGCCATCAAACTATATAGGGGCAGAACCCATCAGCATTGCTGGAGTGACAGGGGGATCCCAAGAGCTAACTGTATTGGAGGATGAAGTGAGCCTAACCGGGAATGAGTGGCAAAAGTACCCCATTGTGACTGGCCCAGAGGCTCCGTGCATCCTTGGCATAGACTACCTCAGGAGAGGGTATTTCAAGGACCCAAAAGGTTACAAGTGGGCTTTTGGTCTAGCTGCCTTGGAGACGGAGGAAATTAAACAGCTGTCTACCTTGCCCGGTCTCTCGAAGGACCCTTCTGTTGTGGGGTTGCTGAAGGTCGAAGAACAACAGGTGCCAATCGCCACCACAACAGTGCACTGGCGGCAATATCGCATTTAATTATTAAACTGTTCTTATCTCAACCCATGAGCTTTACCCTTCTGATTCTCTTCCCCCATCCTGCTGGTGGGGGAGTGAGCGAGCAGCTGTGTGGGGCTGAGTTGCTGGCTCAGGGTAAACCACATCAAAAGGCTCTGAGACACCATCACAATAAGTATGCTGAAAGCACTATTGTTTAGGAAAACATTTCACTGCTTTCTAGAAGAAAAATTTTGTTTGCTTATTTTTCAATCTGTAGCTGTACGCTTCTACGGGAGAACTTATCTTGGGCTGCATATCTCCGGGACACAGGGCTCTACCCACCCTGGGGACAGTGATGCACAGACATCAATATGATGGATACAAAATGTCCATTTATTCAACATTTATCTAGCATGCTTCATCCAATGTTTTAAACTAGTGCCTTCACCCACTGCTGCATCAAGACCCAAGTAATAAAAATAACAAGATATATTTTAAATTAATTTGTTTGTGGGGGTGAGTATATGTACATAAGCTAGTTAGCCCTGAAGCGAGTTTCAGAAGCACATAAACCAATATGGTCCCTTCTTCCTGCCAATTAGCATAGCACAGCAAGCAGAAAGACTCACTATGAAGCAACCAACCTTCACAGGACTTGGATTCCATTCCTGCACTGGACAGGGCTTGGCATATAACCCTGGTGTAAGTCACCAATCTCAGATCCTCTGCTCAACTCCTATCTATTGCCATCACCTTTACGCTAATGATGAGTATCTTACTATCAGCAATGTGCTGCCTAGAAGTGAGTAAGAAGGAAGGGGAACTGAGGCACAGAGAAGCTAAGTAACTTCTAAAGTCATGTAGGGTGTCTACTGCAGCCAGGGAATTCAAGAGAGCTGACAAGTATTTGTGGAATTTACATTCTGTCCATTTCTATCAACCAGGGCCCTGATTCTGCTCTCCAGGAAATTAAAGGCAAAACTCCCTTCCACTTCAACAGGAGCACAAGAAGGACTCAAAATCATGATGTAGCCTCTCTCTCAACCAGTCACAAAATCCTGCACTGTCTTTTCCCTACCTGGACAGGCCGATGCTGCACTGCTTGGACAGAGAGCTGAGGGACAAAGAAGCATCCAGAATAATGTGACATAGTCTCCCACCTTTTGCTATACCAGTGAGAGTCCCAAATAACGAAACAAAAGCTGAGCTGTGCTACACCAGTTTTACCAAGTCGCAGTGGCAGCAGTACCTGGCTCTATTACATATGAAGCCACTGGAGAAGACAGATCACTTGTGATGGGCAAAGACTAGCTGAGCTTTGGAAACTTCCCCCCTCCCTCTTGTGTGAATAGCAGAGGCTGTGCTTGCCTGGAGCTGTGTCATGGTGAAAGCAAACTGTGGCCTGCATTCTGCTGCCAGAGGGATTGAGAAGAATGCATTAGCAATATCAATTGTGGCATATCACTTGGCTGCCTTTGACTCCAGCTCGTATGGAAGTTCTAGCATGTCTGGCACAGCAGCACTCAATGGTGGAGTGACTTCGTTCAGGCCACGATAGTCTACTGTTAGCCTCCACTCTCCATTAGACTTCCGCACTGGCCATATGGGACTGTTAAAGGGTGAGTGGGTCTTACTGATGACTCCTTGGCTCTCCAGTCGACAAATGAGCTCATGGATGGGGATCAGAGAGTCTCTGTTGGTGCAATATTGCCACCGGTGCACTGTTGTGGTGGTGATCGGCACCTGTTGTTCTTTGACCCTCAGCAACCCCACCACAGAAGGGTCCTTTGAGAGACCGGGCAAGGTAGACAGCTGTTTAATTTCCTCCGTCTCCAAGGCAGCTACACCAAAAGCCCACTTGTACCCTTTTGGGTCCTTGAAATAGCCTCTCCTGAGGTAGTCTATACCAAGGATGCATGGAGCCTCTGGGCCAATCACAATGGGGTGCTTTTGCCACTCATTCCCAGTGAGGCTCACTTCGGCCTCCAATACAGTTAGCTCTTGGGATCCCCCTGTCACTCCAGCAATGCTGATGGGTTCTGCCCCTATATAGTTTGATGGCATTAAGGTGCACTGTGCACCGGTGTCCACTAAAGCTTTATACTCCTGTGGGTCGGACGTGCCAGGCCATCGGATCCACACAGTCCAGTAAACCCGGTTATCCCTTTCCTCCACCTGGCTGGAGGCAGGGCCCCTCTAGTCCTGATGATAGTATTCGTCACTCACTTCCGGTAAATGTGAATCAGGAGTCCCTCTATTACACTTAGAAATAAAATCTGCGCTTCTACTCCTCTGTCTGGGGACCTGCTCACTGTAAACTGAAGCAGCAGCTTTCCTGGAAGAACCTCCCTGAGTGACTGTTCTTCCTTGCAGTTCACGCACTCGTGCCCCTAGGGTCGAGGTAGGCTTGCCATCCCACCCCCTCATGTCCTCTCCGTGGTCACGCAGGTAGAACCATAGGGTGGCCCGTGGTGTGTATCCTCTCCTTTGAGCAAAAGGACGCTTATTCCTAACAGCTGAGACACTACTCTGTCGAGGTGGGGAGCCACTCTGCCACTGTTGGTACCCCGTCCCCTCTCCAGGACATTACTGCCAATGAGTTTGCATACGAGGATGGTGCACTCCATACAAACTTCTGCCACATGGGTCATGTGCACTCGGCTTCATCTGGATCTTTGGATGACCGTTGATCGTCCAGGTCACCATAAATCACCTCAAACACAGCTAATTCCCTTAGATACTGGATGCCTTTCTCCATAGTTGTCCATTTTCTTGGGCGATATGTAACATCTTCTTTAAAGGGATACTTTTCCTTCAGTCCAGACAGGAGTCTCCTCCAGAGGCTGAGGGCTTGTGTTTTTTTCCCCAATTGCTTTGTCAACGCCCCCTTCCCCAGAAAGGGATCCCAATTGTTTGGCTTCTTTTGCCTCTAGTTCCAGGCTACTGGCCCCATTATCCCAGCATCGGAGCAGCCAGGTGACAATGTGCTCACCTGAGCGACAGCTGAAATCTTTTCGCATATCTCGCAACTCACTCAAGGACAGGGATCGGGTGGTCTCTATTTCATTTGTGACTTCTTCCACCTCTTCTCCTCATGATGGCCCTGCTTTTTCATCATCCTTTTCTAAACGAGTTGATGTCCGCTTCCAAGATTTCTTCTTGTGTATGGGGTCGATTGATACTGGCATCAGATTCTCTGATTCGGCCGCAGTGCCTTTCATGGGGGTTTGAGTGGCTGCAGTTCTTGTCACTTTACCTTTCAATCCATAGGCCTTCTCTTCCCCTTGGGTGCACTGAATACTGTTGAGCAGGGCTCGGTATGTGTTGCTGTACGCTTCTATGGGAGAACTTATCTTGGGCCGCATCTCCGGGACACAGGGCTCTACCCACCCTGGGGACAGTGATGCACAGACATCAATATGATGGATACAAAATGTCCGTTTATTTAGCTGCGTCACACGCTTATATAGCTCTTGCGCTTCCTGTTCCTGCCACTCCTATGGGGAGGAGTCTATCTTTCCGTCACATCCCGTGATCTTCCGGTCGCCGATCCCTGTCTATTCCCCTACATCTCCCCCTCCCCATGCTACTAAAAGTTCTACAAAGGTACTTGCATAAGCGGATACATATTGCGGTCAGGTCTATATTCATGTAACTCTCGCAGGCGCTCTCTGATTTGTCTTATAACACAGCATAACAATGGCAGCCCACAAGTAACCATGGTTACTACACACAACAAGATCCCCCCAATTATTACGATCCAATCCCAATTCATATCTCTCTTTTGCCGCCCTTTCCCAGTGTCACTCTCGTTGCAATATTGTTTGCGATCTTGTCAAGGAACTCATTTCTTTTCCCAATGGCATGGCTAGCATGAGGATCCATGTCAGCAGACCCTGCAAAGAGACAACTCAGAAAGGGATTATTCATTGTACATCCTTGCACAGTTCTGCTTTCACACACTTTGCAGGCACCCACGCTATGCGCCCTTCATTCTCAACCGCAGCGTAGCCCCTCCCCAGGCATCTCAGTTTCCATCCTCTCTCCCATTGCTCACTGCCTGGGAACCTTACTCGTACCTGCGGATAGCGCTCGCCTGCTTGAGCTTTGCCAAAGTGCTTCTCCACTTCTGTAACTTGCTCCTGCCCGCGTATAAAATGATTAAGTGAATATAATGCACGCATTAAAATAGTTTGCTGAGCTGCTACGGGTATAGCTCCCTTATACCTCTCCCCCTCCCCAAGCTGTATTATTTTTGCTTTCAAGGTGCGATGAGCGCGTTCAACTATTGCCTGCCCCGTGCTATTGTAAGCAATGCCGTGTTTTAATACAATATTCCAAGCTTTACACCATTCCTTGGTACTCCGAGCCCGAAAGCATGGTCCATTGTCTGTTTTTATCTCGGTGGGCTTTCCAAGCCACACCATTACCGTGGTCCAATGCGCAGTCAACTGCGTTGCGGTCTGCTTCAGATGTTGAGTAGCCATGATGACTCCACTATATGTATCAACTGTAATTGCCAGGTGCCGTCCGGGGGCCAACTGTGGACATTCAGTAAAGTCAGTCTGCCAGATAGCATTTGCTTCCAGTCCTCGAGGGTTGACTCCTGCCTCCCACAATGGCGAGTGCTGACAGTAAGGACAGGTGGCTACTACTTCTCTTGCTGCTCTTATTGAGATGCCACGCTCCTTTGCCAAGGCTTTAGCACCCAGGTGCAGTTGTTCATGCAGTTTCTTTGCCTCCGCCAATGTCCAGACTCCCGCAGCTGCCTCATCAGCCATGCGATTCCCCTCAATCAGCGGTCCAGGCCCCGTCTGATGACTGCGAATGTGAATTACTGTCACAGTTGCTCCTCGCTGTGATAAAGCAATCTCTAGCATCAAGGCAATTTCCGTGTGTGGTACACTCTCTCGTTTCATGGACATGACTAATTTATACACATATAAGGAGTCTGTGCACACATTTATATGCCGATCTATATCCTTTTGCAGGGCCATCTCTAGAGCTTTCGCCTCCAGCCACTGCACACTTTTACCCTGCTCCTCATACGTCTGGCGCATCCAACTATTCTCTTCTTTCCACACTACCGCCGCTCTGTTCGTCTTCGAGGAAGCATCTGTGAAATATGTTGGTCCTGGGTGAGGGGTATCCAAAACTCTACTATCCACACTCAAATCCACCACTTTGGCTGTCTCGGCCCACCTCTGTACCGTGCCTGTGACGATTTTCCCTGGGTATGAGTATACTGCCAATTGTATATCCTCTTCACTCTCCACCACCTTCCGCCATTTCTCCCCATTCCACGGCACTGTCAGCTTATCTGGCTCCTTCCCAAAGATTCCCTTGCTTTCCCGTCGCAGACGCCAAATCATTCCCCTGGCTACCTTGACTTTTGTGGAGAACGCATCCTTGGGAACCTTCTGATATACCCATCGCAGTGGCTTTTCTTCCCCTGTCCGTATTTGATATAGCAATCCTAATCCTCCACCGGCGGTCAGAATCCAACCTGCAATTAATTCCTCCTGAGGGTCCCACCGCCATACTCCTTCCTTTTGCATTCGACGTTCTATCATCTGCAACTGCTGGACTGCCTCAGGGTCTAAACTCCTGGGCTCCCATGGGTCGGTCCCTTTCAGCAATGCATAGAAAGGTTGCATCTCCTCACCGGTGATGCGCACGAATGTCCGCAACCACTGCAGTGCTCCTACCAGCTTCTGTACATCGTGTAAATTTTTAACCTTAGGTGTAAGTTTAATAGGCTGAGCTTGTATGCAATCCCCTTCTATTCTAGCACCCAGAAATCCACACACTGGTCCTCGCTGTACCTTTGCCTCAGCTACCTTGAGGCCCTGTCCCACAAGGCCCCTTTGGGTGTCTGAAAAGACTTGTTCACACAATGCCTTGGTGGGCACAGCTATGAGGACGTCATCCATGTAGTGGATCATGTAGATTCTCTCCTGATACTGTTGCCTTACTTGCTGCAATGCAGAAGCCACATACCTCTGGCAGATCGCTGGAGAATTTTTCATCCCCTGCGAAAGTACTGTCCACTGCCATCTACTACCTGGTTCTGCGCAGTTCACCGCGGGCAGAGTAAAGGCAAATCTCTTTCTATCATCTGGATGTAGCGGAATGCTGAAGAAGCAGTCTTTGATATCTAAAACAATGACTCGCCATCCTTTCGGGACAGCACTCAGATCTGGTAGGCCAGGTTGGAGAGGCCCCATGTCCTCCATTTGCTGATTTACTGCTCTAAGGTCATGCAGCATCCTCCATTGGTTTTTATCTTTCTTTTTTATAGCAAATATAGGGGTGTTCCACGGGCTCATCGAGGGCTCTAGGTGCCCTGCTTCGTGCTCTCGTTTTACTATAGCTCTTACAGCCTCTGTTTTCTCTGTTGTCAGGGGCCACTGCTCCACCCAGACGGGCTGTTCGGTTTTCCACACTAACTTGTGCTGACGAAGCCCCTCTGAGGCAGTGGCCCTTATGCTAAATTTTTCAACCCGATCCCCATCTGGGCAAGGGCGTCTCGCCCCAACAAGGGGCTTGCTACCCCATCTGCTACTAGTATGGTCACTACGGCCGTGAGGAGCTTCCATGCCTCCTCGTCCATGACTTTGAGTTTCACAGGACAAGTACTAGTCCTCGTCTGTTGTTCTCCTCCTACCCCTATTATACGTTTTCCCATGGCAAGGGGCCAAGTTGGTGGCCACCGTTCGAGTGGCATCACTGTGACATCTGCCCCGGTATCCACTAACATTCCCAGGCATATCCGTGCCGGGCAACTCGGCTCTTGCGGGGTAATCATCACCGCCACCATGGGTCTCTCGTCACAGCCTATGACCAAGGCCACGCGGGGGCTGTAACCTGCAAATCTGGCTGGTTCTGCTCCCCTGCCTGAAGGTTCACTCCCCCTTGGCCCGCTACGGTGGGCCAAGCTCCTGGCGCTGGCACCATGATGGGGGCCATTTGACTCACAGGAGGCGCGAATCCCCCTCACTTCGCCCTCCTTTGGCCGTTTCCCGGCTTTGTGGTTGGACAATCTCTTGCCAGGTGTCCTGGCTTCCCACACACCCAGCACCTCCCTACTGGGCGCGCTCCTCCTCCATTACGTCCTCCCCTTTCCGCTAGCGGGCACCCAGCTTTAAAGTGCCCTTGCCGTCCACACAAGTGACATCTCGGCCCCACCCCGGCCGCTTGCAGCAGCACCCTTTCTTCGCTTCCACAGTCAGGGTTCTGGCAGGCGTGCGCTCCCGCACCGCCATGCTGATTCAACGCCTCCTGGCGCAAGACATGCCTAATGGTTTGACCCAATGATGCCCCCGCTGCCAGGGTGCGGAGGACATCTTGTGTCTGCGGATTTGCTTGATTTCGGAGGCAATCCATAAGGACTGCCTCCTTGGCTGCTGGTGGCAATTCTGATTCTATAATAGCCTTCTGCAACCTGTCACAAAGCGTTGTAAATGGCTCTGCTAGTCCTTGCTGTATCTTTTGCCAAGGTTCTGCTTTTTTTTCATACCTGCCCACTTTGCTATACGCTTTGCGGGAACTCTCCGTTACCGCTTGCAGCTCCCTGCCCCTCCTCCAGGAGCTATCCGGACAGGGAATATCCCGGGCATCAATATCCTTACTCCATCGAGGCTACAATCTCTGGCTATCAGCCACCAGTTAGGTAACTCGACTGACTGTCGCTGGGGCGCCCCCTTCGTTAAGAGTCCTGTCTGCCGCCGAGTTACTTCCCGTATTCCCGTAGTGCGCGCATAACCTGCCGCAGCTGCCGCAGCACGTCCTCCGCGGACCCCTCCGGAGCTGCAGCGCTCCGGAAATCCCCTTTTGGCGGTCCCTCTCTTCCCTCCTTCTGATTGGTCCTCCGAGTCTCTGCTGCCTTATGCCTCTTTTTTGCGCGCTGCAGGCAATCTGCCCCGTCTTCCCACATGTGGGCATCGGTTTCTCCCCCAACTTCTGATTCGCTGCTACTCGAGTTTGATCTATACCCACCCTGTCCTCCCCTCCAGGCACCCCAATCCCCCTCCTCGTCCGACTCCCATCTCAAGGGTTGCCCCGGGAGCCAGTCTCGAGGGTCGGGCAGAGGGCGGTGCCGCTTACGGCGCTGATCGTCTTTCTCCTTCCGCTCCGTCGCTCCCGCTGCGCCCGCTGCCACGTCCCCCTCCCCGCGCGCAGGTACCCGCGCCTGTGCCAAATCATCCCAGGGGTATGCGGGGGGGCATTCCAAGGGTCCTGCTGGCTCAACAGGGAACACCGCCGCTTCCCGATCCACCTCCTTGGGAGCCTCAGACTGAGTAGTTGGCCAGGCTACTCCGTCCAAACTCTCCGCTTCTTCCCCATCCCCTGCGATGCTTGCCCCTGTCTGCGTCCCCACTGCCCCTCCTGGGTCTATTTCCGGGCTACTGTCGCCTGTAGCACCGTGCAGGCACCGCCGCGCCTGCCGCCACGTCTCCTGATCATCCCGAGCTTTCAATAGTAATCGGTGTATCTTTCCCCAGAGCTGTATGTACTGGGGTTTTCCCATCATAGCCCTTTCGGCTAACTCCTCTTTAATTCTCACCCACTTATCCTTATTAAATATGTCTGCGGGACTTCGTATGAGCCCCTGCGTAATCATCCATTGGATGGCCTTTGAGGTAGGCGCCTTCGATATCGAAGTACCATATTCCTTCCCCAATCCCTTCAGTACCTTTATGACTGAATCCATGGCGCGCCCGCCGACCTGCGGCTCCCCGTCCCGCCCCTGCGTGCCTCAAGCTATCATTTCCCCCCGGCGAACTTGCCATGTCGCCCCGCCAATCACGTCGGGGTCACCACTTGTTGCTGTACGCTTCTACGGGAGAATTTATCTTGGGCCGCATATCTCCGGGACACAGGGCTCTACCCACCCTGGGGACAGTGATGCACAGACATCAATATGATGGATACAAAATGTCCGTTTATTTAGCTGCGTCACACGCTTATATAGCTCTTGCGCTTCCTGTTCCTGCCACCCCTATGGGGAGGAGTCTATCTTTCCGTCACATCCTGTGATCTTCTGGTCGCCGATCCCTGTCTATTCCCCTACAGGTATGCATGGGCCAGGCCCCAGCATGTTGCAGTGATCTGTGTCTCTCTGGAGTTCCCAGCATAACAACATACTTTCTCCAAATATTCTACTAGTTTTTCAGGATTCTGCACTTGTTCGGGGGTGAAACTCCAAAACACTGGGGGTGCCCACTGCCCTAGGTACTTGCCCATGCTATCCCACATGCCCTGCCACTCGTAACTATCAAGCCTTGGGGCAGATTTCTGGGCGATATTCTTAAGTTGTGTAGTCAAAACCAAAACAACATGCCCAAAAACTAACAATAGGTATATCTTAACTACCCAAGGATGTTCAAGATACAAAAAGGTTGTTGCAATGAAGGTGGAGACATCATAGAACAAAGTTGCATAGATACCATTTTGTATTTCCTCCATATAAAGTCTTTCAGAGGAGGAGGTATAATTGCTAATCACCTCAACAAGGTGGTATCCAAAGTACAGTAACGGTTTCAGCACAAAACCCCAATACCAGATATAGCTGAAAACCAGTGCTTGTGTAGCAAATCTCATAGGCAAAATATCACTAATCACAGCAGAAACCAGCAGACTAAACAAACCAAACCACCTTTAACACAAACTGCAAGAACGAGAACATGGTGCTGTGACCAGCAGCTGTTATTATCTGGAACCCTTGAGCCCCACGTTGGGCACCAAAAAAAGACTGTCATGGTTTAGCCAGCAACTCAGCCCCACACAGCTCCTCGTTCACTCCCCCACCAGTGGGATGGGGGAGAGAAGCAGAAGGGTAAAGCTCATGGGTTGAGATAATAACAGTTTAAGAATTAAAATAAAACAACAACAAAAAAATGCAATGGAAAGGAAAACAACAAGAGGCATAAAACCCAGGGGCAGGGGGAATGAACCACCAAAACAAACCACACACAACACAATCCCCCAACACCACACCTCCCTGAGCTGCAACTGCCCCCCTTAATATACTGATCATGGTGTCACGTGGTATGGAATGAACATCCCATTGGCCAGTCACGGTCAGCTGCCCTGGCCGTGCCCCCACCCCTCCCAGCCTCCCGCTGATGTGGCAGAGCAGGGGAAGTAGCAAAGTTCCCCAACCCCCACATTGAGGAGAATTAACCCCTTCTCACCCAAAACCAGCACAAGCTGCTGCAGTGCCAACCCGTTGATCGTACTCCCTTAATTAGCCTGAAAACAACATGTGATCCATGCTCCAATTTACCAGTAAGGATTGGATAGATGACTGTTGAAGGCAGCTATATCCTGGCAGCCCTCTTGCAGCAGCAGTAAAGCATATCTTGTACTCAGGTTGGATCAGTAGATCCTCTCTCTGTGAGGGCTTGGGATGTTAGAGGGCCAAGCAACTCCTACAGAAAAGCTAATTTTTTTTGTTTGTATGGAGATTGCTTGAGAAGGGCACATTGGGTGCACGGGACCTCACTGAACTGCATTCATGTTATATATACCAGTTTGTCCCCTTTATGGGTAGGTGCATCATTGCTCAAGTTCCCTTACCCACAGCTTTAGGTGGGCTCCTGTGCCCCTGTCCTACACCTCTGTGCATAATTACTGGGTGCTGGTCTCACACCTGCCACACTCCACTGCAGAGTCAGCTCCTGTAGGAAACACCCTTGCACCCACTCTCAAATGAGCAGAAGAGTCCCCATTTGTTTAAAAAGGAGGAAAGCATTTCATATGAAGCTCTAGTAGTATTTTTCTGTACTGGTAAATTGCTTTTCCTTGCTCTCCATCTCATGGAGCCCCAGAGAGTTTTGAGGAAAAAGTGCAGTAACCCCTGGGGGACCCTGGTAGTGTGGGAAGATGAGCAGCTGATACTAAAAAAAAAGAAAAAGTTTATTTTAGACCCTTCTATTGAAACAAAATCATTTTGATTCAACCAGAAATCTGAAGTATTGACTTATTTCCAGGTTATCTTGTCATTTTAACCCTTTTAAAATAAAAAATGAAAAAGAACCGTTCTGAAAAGAAAATTATGAACTTAACTTTTTAAAAAGGGAGAAAGCAATCATTTTGTCACCTTCAAAGTGCAGCCTTTTATCACATTTCTAATCTTGTCATTATCCAAAAGAGCCATCAAATTTGACCCAAATTAGTTAAGCCCACACACACTTCTAGTTGAGCTAAAGATCTAGCAAAAATGTTTTATCTAAGTAGATTTTAACTGTCCAACTCTGCCCTTAAATCACTGGGACATGGGAATATAAGGTTCAAAATCTTAGCTTTATCACAAGTTTTCTGTAAATAACATGAGAAAATTTATTTTTCATCATATGTTAGCTTGTCCAGCTCATTCTGGAACCCCACTATGCAAACATACTTGCAATCCCTAAACAGTTTACAATTTGAGTCCAAGATACAAAACCAGAAGATAAACAGGAGGGAAAAATGATGAGGCAATACCAGAAGAGCACATGATGTATAAAACATTTCCCTTCCCATGCTGCTGTAGATTTTGTCTATTAAAAAAAAAAAAAGGCTTCAGAGCAGACATTATCTCTTACTGAATGCTTACACAGCCACAGGCACAACAGATCACAACACCTAAGCAATACAAATCGTTTCAACTCTTGCAAATGAGGCCTTTGAAAGTATGTATCTGTTTCTAGATTTTGCGAATTCTGGAAAACACACAAAGTATTGTGCATTGTAAGAGCAAAGGTACAAGCTTTAAACACACCGGCCAGTCTTATTACTTTGCTATTCCTTATATGCTGCAAAGAGAGTAACCCTTCTGTGTTGGGCATCTAATTCTTGTGTTCTGCAGATGCTGCAGGGACCTTTAGTTTTTCATCTCAGTTCTCTGTCACACCTAAGCCATGTTCTTGCACTAGACAGTATGAAACCCTAAATATGTACTTTAGTGTAAAAAAGACATTCCTCTTTAAGGGAAAACTAAGCTACTTTGCACTTTGCCAGAATGACCATATTCCTAGGTGGGGCATGTCATGGTTTTAGCTGGGATAGAGTTAATTTTCTTCACTCTAGCTGGTATAGTGCTGTACTTTGAACTTAGCATGGAAAAAAAAAATGTTGAGATAACACACAGATGTTTTGGGCTGTTGCTGGGTAGTGCTTGTACTAGTCAAGGACATTTCTAGCTTCCCATGCTCTGCTGGGTACACAAGAAGCCAGGAGGGGAGGGGGCACAGCTAAGAGAGCGGAGTCAAACTGACCAAAGGGATATTCCATATCATGTAATGTCATGCCCAGTATGTTAACTGGGAGGAGCTGGCCGGGGGAGGGAGGAAGCAATCGCGGCTCGGGGACGGGCAGCGTCGGTCAGCAGGTGGTGAGCGGTTGTATCGTTCATGTTTCTGTGGGTTTTTTCCTTTTTTTTTCCTTTCCCTTCCTTTTCCATTTCATTATATTAACATTATTACCATTATTATCATAATCATTATTATTATTATTTTATTGTAATCATTAAACTGTGCTTATCTCAACCCATAAGTTCTTTTGCTCGTCTGATTCTCTTCCCCATCCCACAGGGGTGGGGGGGGAGTGAGCGAGCGGCTGCGTGGTGTTCAGTTGCCAGCTGAGGCTGAACCACGACAGGCAGAACAGATGAAGGTCAAAAATTTGGTAAAGGCTAAGACGACTGATGTACCTAAGCATCTGTAGCCAACAGCACAGTAGGCAGTGCCTACCACAACGTCCAGGCACAGGATAGACACAGAACATATAAATTCATACACTTGATTTTTATACATTAAAAAACTTCTCTAGACAACTTATTAACCCATTGCTTTACTTGTTAGTTATGCTATATTCCTGTAAGCAATTGACAGAAAAGTACTTACGGTTCTTCTTAAAAGGTAGCTTTTTTCACCTATGCCTTTCTTTTTTTTGGTCCATGCAACTGCTGTCAGGGGTGAGCAGCCAATTTCTAATCAGCACATTTAATCACACTGTCTCTTCAGAGAGGCCACTGTAATGCTCACGTAATCTCATTTGTCTGGGTTCCTGGAAATTACTTGGAAAAACAGTGGTGTGCAGCTGTAGAAGTGCTGCAGGGTGAATAGGAAAAATAGGTACTCCAGCCTCTTCCTCAGCTCCAGCATTTCTCCCTCAATTTAGAAAATGCAGAGAATCCAATTAGCAACATTGAGTAGGGTTTCAAGAGCTATTGATGGGCCCCTGCATAGAGCACTTCACCCAGCTAGAGAAATAGCATAACTAACCCAAAATACAACCCATACTACTAACATGTTTATATTATATTGGCTAACTGGTATTGGAGAGACTAAAGTCATCATCACTGTTGCTTAGGATTTGTCATGTGGGCACATCAAATACATGTTGGAGATTTCAATGGGCAAAACTGACAGCAACTTAAAGGGGCACCAACTGTTCAATTTATCTCATTAACTTCAGGCTTTTAAGTAACCTGCCCTTCAGAAGTGCTTCAAGAGGTTTCACTGACTGCAGAGTGAACTGAAGGAGATTAGCTCCTAACTTGACACCTCAGCTGGAGTGAATAAGAGACCAGCAGTCAAAGACACAAGACTGAATCACTGGTTCTCTTTACAGCTGTACTGCTGGCTACTTGTGAACAAGCCTTCCTTTACTCCACTTCTACCCCTCTCTGCTCATTCTGTAGACTTGAAAACTCCAGGCAAAGGACATCTCTGCAAATTTGAGAGATGCTAAACCCTGTACGGTCCTGACTTTCACTGGGGCCTGCAGCAATTACTGATGCATAACTTTATAACCTGAATTACTACATCACCAGCAGAACTCATTTTGACAAGGCAACAGTACACATTAAAAAAAAATAACACCCTCCAAATTAGATTATACTAATGGAAGTATAATCTGAGTAGAATATTAATGTAGAATTGGAAACAATACCTTAGTATTAGGAGCCCAGTCCCTAAGTTCACTGTATATTGAATTAACATAGATTGGCATAGCCAGATGGTAATTCAGATCCTAGATAATCCTATCTAGGATAGGATTGACCCCTGGAAGTGTCCGTGAATATTAAGAGCTCCCCTTAATGATTTGGAAAGCACATCATAATTTACACTGAAGCCTCTATTGTATTTCTTTCCTTTCCCAGCCACCTCACAAAATGTTGACATAGAAGACACCAAAGCAGAAAATCCCCCCAAAAAACTCTTAAAGATTTGCTTTCATCTTCTTTTTGGAGCTGTCTATGTAACAGATTGTTTTAACCCATTTAGTTGCACTTTCCAGAACTAAACCACCATTTCAAACTAAAATTTTATAATTCTAGATCTCCAGTAAGAGATCAAAAAGCATTTCAGTGCCATAGAGTGATACCTGATACCAGCTTCAGAAGAACATACAGCCTCCTCTAATTGGAGCAACATAGCTAAGTTTTGAAATACTTAGAATACTTCACAAATAAGAAAGTCTTAGAACTTGCTATACGTGATTAGATAGAAGGGAGTCTGGAGGCACTGTATCCTTGAGTAGAATAAATAAGGGAAATGTACTAGAATAAGTTAGTTTAGTATCAGTAAGAATTGTGTGACCAAGCCAAAAACGAACTGAGCATGCCCAGAGACATGGTGAGCAGACACGGTGAGGAAGACTATTGACAACCACCAGAGGACCCTGGAAGACCACCAAGGAACATGAATGTGCAGTGTTAAGGACATTTGCATATGTTAATGAATTCCAAGAACAGTATGAATATGGTAACTATTTCCTAGAAATCTAATGGATATGTATATTTTGATTGCATATAACCCCTGTAGTAGAACAACTTGGGGCACTGTCGTGGTTTAGCCGGCAGCTCAGCCCCACACAGTCGCTCACTCACTCCCCCACCGGTAGATGGGGGAGAGAATCAGAAGGGTAACGCTCGTGGGTTGGGATAAGAACAGTTTAATAATTAAAATTAAAAGAAACAACAGTAGAAATGCAATGTAAAGGAGAACAAACAGAGGCGCAAAGCCCCGGGGGAGGGGGAATGAACTGCTGAAACAAACCACACGTGACGCCGCACCACTCCCAAGCCGCCAACTACTCCCCCTTCATATACTGGTCATGGTGTCACATGGTATGGAATGAACCTGCCATTGGCCAGTCGGGGTCAGCCGCCCCCACCATGGCCCTGCCCCTCCCAGCACCCCCGCCACGCGGCAGAGCACAGGAAGCTGGAAAGGTAGCCGACCCCCACAGTGAGGAGAATTAACCCCTTCTCAGCCAAAACCAGCACATTCTCCACCCCTTATTCCATACCATTTACACCATGCCCAGGTCCCATATGATGCAATACAACCGTACCAACCACCTCCCCTCCCCTTCCCATCCTTTAACATAATACACAGACACCATTCCCTTAGTTCATGGACCTTCCCTGTAAAATGTCCATTGAGTTCACCCAGTCCATGACTCTGGGCTCCATCTGTTGTATCAGTCTTTCCGGGTGGGAGAGATGGTGTGTGGCGGTGGGTTGCTGCATACCGAGTCAGTCATCGTTCCATCACTGCTGCACGGCTTGTTTCATAGTTTATCTTCCATGGGTTGGGAGGCTCGTACTCTGATATCATTGATACAACACAGAGGTGACACGCAGTATTATATAGCAGTTCACATTGTGCCATTCAGTTCATTGACTGTTTTCACCCAAAATCAAATCCCCTTGAGGCACACATCGGATTTCTCCATCCTCCCGCATCACCCACCAAGTGCACCCAGGTCCTCGAGCAAAAGCAATCCCACGAATGGGTTTGCCTTTGCCGGAGGCAGGAAGAACCCAGACTGTTTTGCCCAGCATACTTTTTGTGTGCACTACAGGGACTCTATCCCCTTCCACAGTATGTAGGATTTCTGACTGGGCAGGGCCAGCTCCGTTGGCAGATCCCCTCGTGTTGACTAACCACGTGGCTTTTGCTAGACATGTATCCCAGTGCTTGAATGTCCCACCCCCCATTGCTCTCAGTGTAGTTTTTAACAGTCCATTGTAACGTTCAGTTTTCCCAGAGGCTGGTGCGTGATAGGGGATGTGATACATCCACTCAGTGCCATGCTCTTTGGCCCAGGTGTCTATGAGGCTATTTCAGAAATGAGTCCCATTGTCTGACTCAGTTCTCTCTGGGGTGCCATGTCACCACAGGACTTGTTTTTCAAGACCCAGGATAGTGTTCCGGGCAGTGGCGTGGGGGACAGGATATGTTTCCAGCCAGCCAGTCGTTGTTTCTACCATTGTAAGCACATGGAGCTTGCCTTGGTGGGTTTGTGAGAGCGTGAGCCTATTCGAGCCCGCTGGGTGATCAGTGCAACCCATTTACTCCACGTAGCATCAGTTGCATGGTGTGTAGAGGGGACGTTTCCTTTGAACATCCAGCCCAGCAATGGCAGTCGGGGTGCCAGGAGCAGCTGTGCCTCAGTACCAACCACTTCTGAAGCAGCTCGAACCCCTTCATATGCTGCCAATATCTCTTTTTCAGTTGGAGTATAGTGGGCTTCAGACCCTCTGTATCCCTGACTCCAAAACCCTAGGGGTCGACCTCGGGTCTCCCCATGTGCTTTCTGCCAGAGGCTCCAGGTAGGGCCATTCTCCCCGACTGCGGTGTAGAGCACATTTTTTACATCTTGTCCTGCCTGGACTGGCCCAAGAGCTACTGCATGGACTGTTTCTCGTTTAATCTGTTCAAAGGCTTGTCGTTGCTCAGGGCCCCATTTCAAATCATTCTTTTTCCAGGTCACTTGATAGAGAGGGCTCACGATCAGACTGTAGTGTGGAATATGCATTCTCCAAAAACCCACAACGCCCAAGAAAGCTTGTGTCTCCTTTTTGCTGGTTGGTGGAGACATGGCTGTTATTTTGTTGATCACATCCATGGGGATCTGATGACAACCATCTTGCCATTTGATTCCTAAGAAGTGGATTTCTCGTGCGGGTCCCTTCACCTTACTTTCTATTATGGCAAAACCAGCTTTCGGAAGGATTTGGACTATTTTCTCTCCTTTCTCAAAAACTTCTTCTGCTGTGTTGCCCCACACAATGATGTCATGAACATATTGAAGGTGTTCTGGAGCTTCCCCCTGTTCCAGTACAGTCTGAATCAGTCCATGGCAAATGGTAGGGCTGTGTTTCCACCCCTGGGGCAGTCGATTCCAGGTGTACTGGACGCCCCTCCATGTGAAAGCAAACTGTGGCCTGCATTCCTCTGCCAGAGGGATTGAGAAGAATGCATTAGCAATATCAATTGTGGCATATCACTTGGCTGCCTTTGACTCCAGCTCGTATGGAAGTTCTAGCATGTCTGGCACAGCAGCACTCAATGGTGGAGTGACTTCGTTCAGGCCACGATAGTCTACTGTTAGCCTCCACTCTCCATTAGACTTCCGCACTGGCCATATGGGACTGTTAAAGGGTGAGTGGGTCTTACTGATGACTCCTTGGCTCTCCAGTCGACAAATGAGCTCATGGATGGGGATCAGAGAGTCTCTGTTGGTGCGATATTGCCACCGGTGCACTGTTGTGGTGGCGATCGGCACCTGTTGTTCTTTGACCCTCAGGAACCCCACAACAGAAGGGTCCTTTGAGAGACCGGGCAAGGTAGACAGCTGTTTCATTTCCTCCGTCTCCAAGGCAGCTACACCAAAAGCCCACTTGTACCCTTTTGGGTCCTTGAAATACCCTCTCCTGAGGTAGTCTATGCCAAGGATGCACGTAGCCTTTGTGCCAATCACAATGGGGTGCTTCTGCCACTCGTTCCCAGTTAGGCTCACTTCGGCCTCCAATACAGTTAGCTCTTGGGATCCCCCTGTCACTCCAGCAATGCTGATGGGTTCTGCCCCTATATAGTTTGATGGCATTAAGGTGCACTGTGCGCCGGTGTCCACTAAAGCTTTATACTCCTATGGGTCGGGCGTGCCAAGCCATCGGATCCACACAGTCCAGTAAGCCCGGTTATCCCTTTCCTCCACCCGGCTGGAGGCAGGGCCCCTCTAGTCCTGATCATGGCAGTCACAACTCACTTCCTGTAAATGTGAATCAAGAGTCTCTCTACTAAGCTCAGAAATAAAATCCATGCTTCTACTCCTCTGTCTGGGGACTTGTTCACTGGAAACTGGAGCAGCAGCTTTCCTGGAAGAGCCTCCCTGAGTGACTGTTCTTCCTTACAGTTCACGCACTTGTACCTGTAGGGTTGAAGTAGGCTGTGGGAAACTATAGGCTTGAATCCACATGTGGGTCCCATGATAAGTTGTTTGAGATAGAAAGCGGGCTGGAGGATTATAGGTATGCGATGGAATTAGCTTGACTACAGACCCGGCGTCAGACCCGCTGATGGAAAATTACAGAGATCAGACCCGCTGATGGAAAATTACAGAGAATCTGCAAGTCACCAGGAGGAGGAAGAAAGGCGAGAGATATCTCGGCCTTGAGAGCAAACAAGAAAGGCAGGGATATCTCTCGGCCTTGAGAGCAAACGATAAACAAGAACAAGGAATTTAGGCACGAAGTACAGAAATAGACTGTTTGTTAAGGAGGTGTCGCAACCCATATTAAGTAATTGTTGAAGCTTGTTTACAAGAGCATATAGAAGCGCTGTGATTTAAAAATAAAACCGAAGCTTGCTCTATCACTCACACTGAGTTGGCTGCTTGCTTTCCTCGCTCGCCGCAACTGGCGCCCGAACAGGGACCTGAAAAGGACTATTTCTGATACGGCAGCGAGAGACGGAGACGCACTGGCAGACGGCGGCCAGGGGGCAAAAGAGGAGTCAATTTATGCATCATTTCTGATACGTTCCGACCCTCTGGCCTGGACCCAACCTCGAAATTCAAGAGGGGATCCGCTTTCCGCAGTTGAAGCTAACCCGGGAGCGAGAGCCGTACAAACGACGCTGATTTATCCTCACATCGGGCGATGGAGGTCGAGGTAGCTTTTGAATTATTAAAGCGCTTTTTAGAAAAGCGGGGAGTAAGTCAGTTAAAAGACTTGTCAGGGCTAGTTGCAGTGGGCAAAGCGAAAGGGTTTTTTAAAGAACCGGAGTCGATTTTTGAAGTAGAGGAGTGGAGAGCTTATGGTGATTGTTTGTGGGACTTGGTGATAGATGACGATAAGACAGCGAAAAAGCTAATGAAACCTTGGCGGGAAGTGATTAACTGTATGAAAAAATATAAAACTGAAAAAAGATTAGCAACAGCCGCCTCTGATCGGCTAGACAACTGTGACCCCAATGCTGGAAAGATTGGAATTGGCTTAGACAATCTCTCGCCTCCCTTCTCGGGGATCCCAGTTATCGTACCTCGAAGGCCCCTTATTCCTCCTCCCCCCCTCCTCCCCCTCCTGGTAGATCTACATCTGTAGAAATTAGCGGAAAAGGAATAAGCTTGGGAAAGGGAGGTGAAGATATTGAAAATTCATGTGATGTAGTTTCTCCGGTGGAGGAAAATAAGCCGAGCACCCCGTCTAGTCACCGTTCTGTGCCTAGTGTGCGCAGCCAGGTTGACTGGCGGAAAATCGGGTTAGAGTCATTACAAAATGGGGACCTAGAGACCGCCGACTTGCTAGCTCAGGCTTTCCCTGTCATCTATCAACCGGACCCTGCTAACAATCAAAATTTATTAGCACACCATAATCCTCTTGATTGGAAAATCTTGAACCAGCTGAGAAGTACTGTCAGCGAATCGGGTGTACACAGTGAGCCGACCAGACAGATGCTAAATTACATTTGGGGAAGCGGGCTGCTTTGTCCCGAGGATATTAAAAACATTATGAAGTTCATATTGACACAGTCGCAGCAGCTTTTATGGCAGGCTCACTGGCACACCCTATGTGATAGATCGGCAAACACCCAGCGCCAGCAAAACGATCCGCTAGCAGGAGTAATAGTAGAGCAACTTATGGGAATAGGACCCTTCTCGTCCCTAGACATGCAAATGCAGACAGGCCCTGATGTATTAAGAGAATCAATGAAGCTAGCAAGGGACGCCTTACAGTGTGTCAAAACAGCACCAATCACCCCTTCTTACATGTCGATTAAGCAAGGGAGGGAAGAGCCTTTTGCCACATTTGTGGATCGAGTTACAGAAGCGTTAAATCATGCCGACTTACCTGATTTCATGAAGGGCCCATTGCTGCGTCAATGTGTTATGGAAAACTCCAACCAAGCTACTAAAAGTATTTTAATTACACTTCCCCTAGACGCAGGCATTGAGGTGATGCTTGAACGCATGAGTCGAGTACCTACCGGTCCTCAAGCTATGTTAGTTGAGGCATTGAGGGAAGTTGGGCAGGGAATGGTACAGGTTCAGCAACAAGTTTGTGCCGCTCTCGCCCCATTGGGTCCAGCCAAAAACCCTAACAGTAACCAAAGAGGGCCAGCTACTTTTAGATGCTTCCGCTGCGGAAAAGCAGGACACACGAAGAGACAGTGCAGCGAAGCTAACTTATGGTGCAAACACTGCCAGGCTCAAAGCCACAATACAGCTGCCTGCCGGCGTTCGGGAAACGGGAAGCTGAGCGCCCGGGGTCGCAGCGCGCAGACACCAATAGCGGCTCCAGTGACTTCTCAGCACTCCGTCACCACGCCACCAGTCATGCCGAGCAGCTCCAGCCAGCCTCCAATTTGCAACCCGCCACCAGAGGAAGCCTCGGCTTGGACTTGGCAACAGCAGTAGATGTCACTTTGATAGACACTCGTCCACAGAAGATCAGCATGGCTCACAGAAGAGCCAGTATGGGTCGGGCAGTGGCCGCTCAAACGGGAAAGTCTACAACAAGCCCACATATTAATAAAAGAACAATTAGATCAAGGACATCTCCGACCGTCGACAAGCCCCTGGAACACCCCTATTTTTGTTATCAAGAAAAAGTCAGGGAAATACAGGCTGTTACATGATTTACGGGCAGTAAATCAGCAAATGCAAGCGATGGGGGCTTTACAGCCTGGCCTTCCAAATCCAGCCATGTTACCAACTGGTTGGCATTTACTAATTATCGACTTAAAGGATTGCTTTTTTACTATAAAGCTGCATCCTCAGGATACCCAGCGATTTGCATTTACATTACCAGCAATCAACAGAGAGGGTCCTGACTTACGCTTCGAATGGACAGTATTGCCACAAGGCATGAAAAATAGCCCTACTCTGTGTCAACTCTTCGTAGATGCTGCATTAAAAGACGTGCGGCAGCAATGGCCGGACACTATAATTTACCATTACATGGATGACATCTTGTTTGCGCAAGAACAACCTTTCTCGGCACAGCAAGAATTATATTTACAGCAACAGCTCCAGCTACACGACCTAGTAATAGCAGCAGAGAAGGTTCAACGTTCACCAGTATGGAAATACCTCGGGTGGCGCATCAGTGACTCTCAAGTAAGTCCACAGAAACTTACGTTACACACAGCAATCAAAACCCTTAATGATGCTCAACGGCTGTTAGGAGACCTACAATGGCTACGGCCAGTAGCCGGAATCACTAATGATGACTTGGAAGTTCTTCGCCCAATGTTAAAGGGCACTGACCCTGCCACGCCGGTCCGACCGACTGCCGAACAAACCTCTATGATACAACGTCTTAGCTCCGAGATCGTCCAGAGAGCAGTAGACCGGCTGGACCCCGATCTCCCCGTACCCCATGGTTCTACTCACATTTTGGGTGCACTTACTCAGTGCAAAAAGAAAAAGGGGGAGAAGATAAGGGTGTTGGAATGGATATTTACAAGCCTACAGCCGAAGACAACGATTCAAGAAAAGACGGAAGATTTGGCGGAGATAATTAAAAAAGGTCGGTCTCGTATCCTTCAAATAATAGGAGCAGAGCCACATACTATCTACCTACCAGTAAAGCGAGAGGATCTGGAGTGGTGGCTGAGGAATTCTCCAGCGCTACAATCAAGCTTGTTAACAGAAGCAATAGAAATCAAACTAGAATCAATAAAAGCTCCTGTTCTTAAATGGATCAGCAATAACAGCTGGATGGAAAGGCCGAAACGCAAAGCAGTACCCATAATAGAAGCAGTGACTGTCTATACGGATGCCGGTAAACATTCCAGGAGAGCAGCAGCAAAATGGCATGAAGATGGTCAATGGAAATATCAGTTAATACATGCCGAGCCATGTGACTCTTTACAGACATTGGAACTAGCCGCTGTAGTATGGACATTTTCTCGCTGGATGACGAAAGCGTTGAACGTGGTAACTGACTCTATGTGGCTGGAATTGTTAACCGCATCGAAGATGCACATATAAAAGAAGTACAAAACCCACAGTTATTCGAACTCCTAAGACAGCTTCAATCCGCCATTAAACAATGAACATTGCCATATTGTATTATTCACATACGAAGCCATCAGTGGACGGAAGGCTTGGGGGAAGGAAATGATCGCACTGACAAGCTCGTCGCCATTACGGCGCCAGTGAGCGAATTCGCTAAAGCACAAGAATCTCACCAAACCTTTCACCAGAACGCAAGAGGTTTAAAGACACAATTTCAAGTCACCATGGAAGAAGCCCGGGGAATCGTACGAGCCTGCCCTACTTGCAGCCATCACGGACCAGGCATAGGGCTAGGAGTTAATCCCAGAGGCCTTCAGGCCAGGGAAATATGGCAAATGGACGTTACGCATGTGTCAGAATTTGGGAAACTAAAATATGTTCACATTACTATCGATACTTATAGCAAGTTTTTATGGGCAACAGCACAGTCAGGGGAAAAGGCCGTCCATGTTATACGTCATTTAACAGTCTGTTTTGCTGTAATGGGAACTCCAACACAGATTAAGACAGACAATGGGTCAGCATACTGTAGTCAGAAGGTTAGGAAATTTTTACAGGCATGGGGGGTACGCCATCTCAAGGGCATTCCACATTCACCCACAGGGCAAGCAACAATTGAGAGGGCACACCAGACTCTAAAACAATATCTAAACAAATTTCGAGACGTAAAAGATGTACAAGAACGGCTTGCAAAAGTTTTGTTTGTATTAAATCACTTATGTATATTTGCAGAACACGATAACCCTCCTGCGTGGGTGCATGGGAATGACGGTAGGAAGGAGTCAAGACAGGCAGTAATGGTGAAGTATCGAGACCCTTCCACTGGTCTATGGCAAGGGCCCGTAGAAGTCAAATATTTTGGTCGAGGTTACATGTGTGTGCTTACCCCCACAGGTCCAAGGTGGATACCCAGTAGATGGGTAAAGGCTATGCCTAGTGAACAGAAGAACGAAATCTGCGAAGTGACAGGAGACAGTGAAGACGTATGATTGCACCGGTAGAGGTAGCCAGGATACGGATAGAATGTCCCCAACGTAATAAGTGCCGACCCTGGGTACTAAGAGAGTGTCATAGCTGTCAACAGCGCGGGTGGGTAAGAACCCATCGAGCTAGGAGGTGGTGTGACAGTTGCTACTATCACCCATTACAGACACATAAGGTTTTAATCATCACAGGCCACGAAATAGAGGGTTCTAGACGATATGAATTGCACACCCTTGACTGGATTAGACAAATCAATAGTACTCCCGTTAGTCATCGTAAGTATCGTGATAAGAATCACCGAGGGCATGTACATACCGCCCCAGCCAAAACAGAATGTATGGGTTACCCTGGCAAATCTAACAGGCCAAGATTCCATCTGCCTATCATTGTCATCGCCAGGAAATCCCTTCTCCACCTGTTTGGTTGGAGTGCCGGTTGATAATTGGACGCTAGTGATACCACAAAATACACCACACTTAGGGAGCCTTTGTGATACTCCCCAGAATTGTGTGAATAATTGGGACAGTTGGGCAGTCCATCGCCCTCAAACTAATCTCGAGCCACAAGAGCTTGAGCTATTGGGTTCTTTGTCAATGGATGCTTGTTTATACTTTAATTATACGGGACGAAACCAGTCTCTTTCTTGGCCTGTGAATGCCACCCTAAGTGTATATAAAAATGCCACTGCTTGGTGTAACTATACCTCTGCAAATATATCACGCTCTAGCAATATGCCTGTTGCGCTACCTGCAGGTTTGTTTTTAATTTGTGGAGATCAGGCTTGGCCTGGCATCCCGTCACATATAAAGGGAGGGCCTTGCTCTATAGGTCGCCTAACACTTCTTACTCCTAACACTTCAATGATTTATCAACATTATAGAAAGATGAGAAGCAAAAGGAGCACTCATAAGTTTGAGGACAGCTGTGACTCTACAGCTGAGTTTTGGAATCCGGCAAAGATCATAGCTGCTTCCTTCTTGGCTCCTGGAGTTGGTGTTGCTCAAAGCCTCACGACATTAAACAAGCTAGGGTGTTGGCTAGCTAAGCAAACAAATGCCACATCAAAGGCGTTATCTGACTTATTACTAGATGTGGGCTCTGTAAGACACGCTACGTTGCAAAACCGCGCAGCCATAGATTTTTTGCTTTTAGCCCAAGGACATGGGTGTGCTGAATTTGAAGGAATGTGTTGCATGAATCTATCAGATCATTCGGAATCAATACATGCAAGTATTGAGAGCTTAAGAAGGAGGGTCTCAGAACTTAGGGAGGATGATCCATGGCATTGGTTTAACAGCTTGTTTAATGTATGGGGCATTGGCAATTGGATCAAGAGTATTTTGCAGATGGGACTAATGATATTTATACTGTTTATCATTGTATTAATGTGTGTTCCTTGTATATCGCAATGTATGCAACAAATGATGGAAAGAAGTATGAGTGCCGTGTTCCTTTCTCAAGGAACAAAAGAAAAAGGGGGAAATGTGGGAAACTATAGGCTTGAATCCACATGTGGGTCCCATGATAAGTTGTTTGAGATAGAAAGCGGGCTGGAGGATTATAGGTATGCGATGGAATTAGCTTGACTACAGACCCAGTGTCAGACCCGATGATGGAAAATTACAGAGAATCTGCAAGTCACCAGGAGGAGGAAGAAAGGCGAGAGATATCCCGGCCTTTGAGAGCAAATGATAAACAAGAACAAGGAATTTAGGCATGAAGTACAGAAACAGACTGTTTGTTAAGAAGGTGTCGCAACCCATATTAAGTAATTGTTGAAGCTTGTTTACAAGAGCATATAAAAGCGCTGTGACTTAAAAATAAAGCTGAAGCTTGCTCTATCACTCACACTGAGTTGGCTGCTTGCTTTCCTCGCTCGCTGCAGTAGGCTTGCCATCCCACCTCATCATGTCCTCTCCGTGGTCACGCAGGTAGAACCATAGGGTGGCCCATGGTGTGTATCCCCTCCTTTGAGCCAAAGAACGCTTATTCCTAACAGCTGAGACACTGCTCTGTCGAGGTGGGGAGTAGGACATATGTTCTTTGAGTTGCTGGACCTCTTGGGATAGTTTCTCCACAGCAGAGATGAGCGAGAAAGAGATATTTGTTTCTTAATCCCAGAGTCTATCAATCACCTCTGCTACCGTTGGTGTCTCGTCATCTTTCCAGGACATTACTGCCAATGATTTTGCGTACGAGGATGGTGCGCTCTGTACAAACTTCCACCACATGGGTCACGTGCGCTCGGCTTCATCTGGATCTTTGGATGACCGTTGATCATCCAGGTCACCATAAATCATCTCAAACACAGCTAATTCCATCAGGTATTGGATACCTTGCTCCATAGTTGTCCATTTTCTTGGGCGGTATGTAACATCTTCTTTAAAGGGATACATTTCCTTCACTCCGGACAGGAGTCGCCTCCAGAGGCTGAGGGCTTGGGGTTTTTTCCCCAATTGCTTTGTCAACACCCCCTTCCCCAGAAAGGGATCCCAATTGTTTGGCTTCTTTTCCCTCTAGTTCCAGGCTACTGGCCCCATTATCCCAGCATGGGAGCAGCCAGGTGACAATGTGCTCACCTGAAGGACAGCTGAAATCTTTTCGCATATCTCGCAACTCACTCAAGGACAGGGATCGGGTGGTCTCTGTTTCATTTATGACTTCTTCCTCCTCTCCCCGTGACGGCCCTGGTTCTTCATCATCCCGTTCTAAACGAGTTGATGTCCGCTTCCAGTATTTCGTCTTGTGTATGGGGGCAACTGATACTGTTATGGGTTGATTCTCTGACTCAGCTCCAGTACTTGTCCTGGGGGTTTGAGTGGCTGCAGTGCCTGTTGTCAGGGCTGGATTGTCTACAGTGCCAGTCACTTTGCATTTCAATCCAGAGACATTCTCTTCCCCCTGGGGGCACTGAATACTGTTGAGCAGGGCTCAGTACTCATGGGCCAGACCCCAGCATGTTGCAGTTATCTGTGTCTCTCTGGAGTTCCCAGCATAACAACATACTTTCTCCAAATATTCTACTAGTTTTTCAGGATTCTGCACTTGTTCGGGGGTGAAACTCCAAAACACTGGGGGTGCCCACTGCCCTAGGTATTTGCCCATGCTATCCCACATGCCCTGCCACTCGTAACTATCAAGCCTCGGGGCAGATTTCTGGGTGATATTCTTAAGTTGCTTAGTCAAAACCGAAAATACATGCCCAAAAACTAACAATAATTGCACCTTAACCCCCCAAGGATGTTCAAGATACAAAAAGGTTGTTGTAACAAAGGCACAGACATCATAGAACAAGGTTGCAAAGATATTATTCTGTATTTTCTCCACATAAAATCTCTCAGAGGAGGAGGTGTAATTGCTAACGGCCTCAACAAGGTGGTATCCAAAGTACAGTAACGGTTTCAGCAAAAACCCCAAATACCAGATAAAGCTGAAAACAAATGTTGGTATAACAAATCTTGTAGGCAAAACGTTACTAATCACAGCAGACTAAACAAACCAACACCCATCTTTAACACCAACTGCAAAGAAGACAACATGGTGCTGTGACCAGCAGCTGTTATTATCTCCAACCCTTGAGCCCCACGTTGGGCGCTAATAAGACTGTCGTGGTTTAGTCGCCAGCTCAACCCCATACAGTCACTCGCTCACTCCCCCACCGGTAGATGGGGGAGAGAATCAGAAGGGTAACGCTCGTGGGTTGGGATAAGAACAGTTTAATAATTAAAATTAAAAGAAACAACAACAGAAATGCAATGTAAAGAAGAATAACGAGAGGGGGGAAGGGAGGGGGATGAGAGGGGAAACAAACCACCGAAACAAACCACCGAAACAAACCACCGAAACAAACCACCGAAACAAACCACCGAAACAAACCACCGAAACAAACCACCGAAACAAACCACCGAAACAAACCACCGAAACAAACCACCGAAACAAACCACCGAAACAAACCACCGAAACAAACCACCGAAACAAACCACCGAAACAAACCACCGAAACAAACCACCGAAACAAACCACCGAAACAAACCACCGAAACAAACCACCGAAACAAACCACCGAAACAAACCACCGAAACAAACCACCGAAACAAACCACCGAAACAAACCACCGAAACAAACCACCGAAACAAACCACCGAAACAAACCACCGAAACAAACCACCGAAACAAACCACCGAAACAAACCACCGAAACAAACCACCGAAACAAACCACCGAAACAAACCACCGAAACAAACCACCGAAACAAACCACCGAAACAAACCACCGAAACAAACCACCGAAACAAACCACCGAAACAAACCACCGAAACAAACCACCGAAACAAACCACCGAAACAAACCACCGAAACAAACCACCGAAACAAACCACCGAAACAAACCACCGAAACAAACCACCGAAACAAACCACCGAAACAAACCACCGAAACAAACCACCGAAACAAACCACCGAAACAAACCACCGAAACAAACCACCGAAACAAACCACCGAAACAAACCACCGAAACAAACCACCGAAACAAACCACCGAAACAAACCACCGAAACAAACCACCGAAACAAACCACCGAAACAAACCACCGAAACAAACCACCGAAACAAACCACCGAAACAAACCACCGAAACAAACCACCGAAACAAACCACCGAAACAAACCAGCCACACACAGACCCAATGCCACACCACTCCAAAGTCACCAACTGCTCCCCCTTCATATACTGGTCATGGTGTCACATGGTATGGAATGAACCTGCCATTGGCCAGTCGGGGTCAGCCGCCCCCACCATGGCCCTGCCCCTCCCACCCCCCCCCCCCCCCCACCCACACACACACACACACACACAGCCCCCCCCACACCCCCCCCACCACGCGGCAGAGCTCGGGAAGCTGGAAAGGTAGCCGACCCCCACATTGAGGAGAATTAACCCCTTCTCAGCCAAAACCAGCCCAGGCACACACTATGTTGAGTGATCCCCTGTGCACCTGGCTCCGCAATAAAGAATGCTTGCTTTCTAAAACTACAGATTAAGTTTTAGAGGATTCTTATATTTGCCAACTTACAGTATCAATAGTACAACAAAAGGGCAAGTTCTGTGTCCATTGACACAAATGTCAAAGATCTCATTCTTTTGCAGGTTCTGACTTTAAACAGTTGGGCCACCACAACAGTATCATCAGAATTGGGACTACTATAAATGACGGGAGAGAGAAAAAAAGAACATGAAATGACGTTGCCCTTGCACCAATATATCATTTTCCCCTGTTTCTGCAGAGCATAGCAGTTGAAGAGGGGAAACCTGGACATGGGCCTATTCATATGAACAGCTGTTCCTGCTGATTACCTGTTTACCTGTCTGTTTTTAAAATCCTCATCGGAAGGCAAGGGAACAGCATTCCCACCACTGGAACTATTAAAAGATCATCTGTTTCTATCATCAGACCAGAAATGGAGACTCATTTCACCAGGATGCTTAGTAAGGAAATTTAGGAGGGAACTGTAGCAGACAAGGATTCATTTATCTCAAATTCTGCCACTGTATTTCTGCCCAAGACCTTTTCTATTCCCACCTGCTATGGTGGGAGATTCTGCTCTGAGAGTACCATGACCAAGGTCCCATTAGGGACTGCACATTCATGGGTAGCATAGGAAGGCAACAAGGCAGGAGTATACGTGGATGACCAGAGACACAAAATATGAGGTAGAAGTATGTGCTGGTTTTGGCTGGGATAGAGTTAATTCTCTTCACTGTGGCTGGTAAAGTGCCTAGTAGCCAGGGACCTTTCCAGCTTCCCATGCTCTGCCAGGTGGACAAGAGGCTGGGAGGAGCAGGGCCACAGCCAAGACAGCTGACTCCAACTGACCAATCGGATATTCCATACCATGTGATGCCATGACCAGTATATTAACTTGGGGAGTTGGTATGGAGAGTGGTGGTTGTAGTTTGGGGACTGGTGGTGTCAGGTTGGGTCTTTGAGTCCCTCTATCCCAGGTTTTATCTCTCCCTCCCACCTGTTATTTTTATTTTCATTATGTTGTTGTTATTATTGATTTGTTTTAATTATTAAACTGTTCTTATCTCAACCCATGAGCTTTACCCTTCTGATTCTCTCCCCTATCTTGCTGGTGGGGGAGTGAGTGAGTGGCTGTGTGGGGCTGAGTTGCCAGCTGGGGCTAAACCACAACAGAGTAACATTCTGTAAGAGAGGAACACTATCCTCAGTTGGAAACTCACTCTGAGATCTTTTTCATTAGGCATTTGCACCAATGACTTATTAAGACTCTATGTTAGGAAACAATTTAATGCATCCACAAAAGTCTGAGGGGTTTAAGGAAATAATTCAGTCATCTTTGGACTCAGACTTTAGAATATATCCAGTCTCACCCAGTTTATGTAAAGAGCAGACATAATGAAAAATGTAATCAGCTCAGTAAAAGCTTAGTGTTAGCCACTGTTAAAAGTCCAAAACAATTTTGTTCATTATCAGTATGTGATATCAAATCCAGTAGAGGAAAGTGTTGGTGGATACTGTATACAGTGTGGATTTTTCATGCTGCCAACAATTAGTTTCTCACACAAATGAAACACCTTTCATATTATTTTGTCAGGGAAATACCAACTTGCCATCAGTAGAGTTTTTTTGACAGTGTAATTTATACACACTTTTTACCCATCTGTTAGCATTAAGGTTTTCTGTTGTTTTGGTGGTGGAGTTTTGTTTATATCCTCTTCAGATTCTCCTTGAAAACTGAAAGGGATTAGGTTAGGATTAGGTTCGTGTTTTAAGCAAAAAGTCACAAAGGTGGTTGAAGATAGTTTCAAAGAGATAATACACTGGAGATTTTCCATATCTTTGTTTTTTAAATCTCTATATAGTTTATAATCATTTTTTGCTGCTTCTGTCAAGGTAAACTGGCCACAGTATCACTTAGCTTCATTTCCTGAGACCTGACCAAGGGCCAGCAATTACCTTGAACTGATGTCTGACATTAGCAAATAGAGAATCTCCTCTTGTTTCCCACTTGGTGAATCAGCAGTTCCCATGCTAATCGTGTAGGCAGATTTTGCTAAAGCAGATGAAGGGGAATTCCAGGTTTGTAGCTGTACGCTTCTACGGGAGAACTTATCTTGGGCCGCATATCTCCGGGACACAGGGCTCTACCCACCCTGGGGACAGTGATGCACAGACATCAATATGATGGATACAAAATGTCCGTTTATTTAGCTGCGTCACACGCTTATATAGCTCTTGCGCTTCCTGTTCCTGCCACTCCTATGGGGAGGAGTCTATCTTTCTGTCACATCCCGTGATCTTCCGGTCGCCGATCCCTGTCTATTCCCCTACACAGGTTGACAAATAGGTCCCCGGAGAAATGCACCTGTCAGTTACAGGAGAGCCTACATGGCACTGCAGAGGCAAAAGCAACAGGATGTATCCGTGCCACTGAAAGTGATATCCACAGGGTCATGGTGAGAGCAAGCTACGCTGATGCACACAGGTTACTGGGGCAGCACACAACCAATAGGTATTATCCACCACAGACCCCAGAAAGAAAAACCAAAGCAATGTATCATTTAAAAGCACAGCAATGCAGAAACAGGAGATGCACTGGTCAACTGACCTTTTGCTCCTTTTGTTGTTCCTTGCTGTATTGCTATCCAACACCTATATGCCATCAACATCCTAATAGTCTCTATCTCCCTATTACCCAAAAACATTCCTCCACCCAGTTGTCCCAGAGAAAAATACTAAACCTACTAAAACTTACCACCCTTCTACAAGGTTTCTTTTAGAAATATTTCAGAAAAAGGCCCTTTATTTCCCCCCCATACTTTCTCTCCAAATAAGGTCATTACTTCCCCTCCCATAGTGAACACAAACCAACTTGGACCAGATCCTGAACCAGAACCAACTACAGCATTTGAGGTTTTAGTCTTGCAAGTAGGAAATCCAGAACTGCTACACTATTCAACATGAGAAGAAAAATATAGACACAAAGACCACATTTGTGACCTGTTGTGGGAAAGGTGATTTTAAAAGGAATCGAATATATGGAAGCAAAGTCAGGAGATTGGGGATGGGAAGGCATTGACTGGGTTATGGGTTGGGGTCTCTCTTTTGTCTTCCTCCCTGCTCTCAGTAACCTCCTTTCTCTCTGTCACACCAAGGCAAGCCAGGGACCTGGTTGCACTCTGAGATGATTTCATCCCACATCCCACATTGGGAACTGCAGCACTGAAGGTACAAAATGCCTCTCTCTACTCAGAAATCTCCATTAACTCCCCACTTCTGTTGCAACTCTGGTCACTGCAGCACTTTGCTAGGGAAAATGAGTACCACCATGAGCTGCGGAGAGCCTCTCATTGATATCTCCTCCCCACAGAGCAGGAGCCAAGTCTGTACAGTCCTACAACCAGAACATGGCAGGAGAAGGCAGAGTGAAACACAAAAATAATAGCACCAATACTGCTATTATCACATCAGCACAGGCTCCAAATCCTTTTGAACTACAAGACCAGCCTGGGATCAGCCTTCTGAAAAAGTCATGGAAAAGCAGGGAATGTACTTCTCCCTAGCTGTCAAATTGCGCTCCTCTCTCAAGCAAAATGTAATTTTTGCTTTCAAAGAAGTGAAAAAGAAATTTCATGGGAAGCTGGCATTTCTGTTTTAATAATGAAATGTACATCAATCCAATTTTACTAATGAAGAACAGAGAAGCTTTAAGGGTGCCCTGAATTTCCAGTATTCAGGTGGCCACTGATGCCCAAATTAGCTCTGTTTCACAGCTGTTAGTAGTGCTGTGGGCCTGCTTCACAACTAACAAAATAGTTTTATATTAACACAGGGACCTAAATAGATTTGTCCATTAAACACTAGTACATTAGACCCAAAGTATCCCTTAGAAGTATCCCAGTGGAGTTTTCTAAACAATCTTGGCTAGAGCAACCTTGGGAGACAAGTTTACTGATAAACATCGCTATTAATAATACCCCTTCCAGGGCTGAATCCAGGGTCTAATGAAGAGCTGTTCTGAAAGTGTGACTAAACCCATGCCATCCTAGTGGGAAGAGGGAAAAATAAACTGTTAGAAGTAACATAAAAAACAAAACAAAACCAAAAAAACCCAAACCAAACAGCAGAGAATGATGAAAGCAAAGATTTAGATTCAAACTCTATTATATTAAGTAGGGTCTTTTTTTTCTTTTTTTTTAATTTTCCCCTGCATTGAAAATTATATTGCAAGAGCAACAAAAGTATATTCCTGACAGATCAAAATAAGATTTTTATCTCTAGAGGGGAAAAGACTTGTTAATTTCTTGGTGGACTGAGCAAAGCAATGAGATTCATATTGTTGTAATTATTAATTTCTTCAGTAAAGTGTTAAATCTTGAGGTACTTTACCTATTGGCTACACTATTTTGTATTTCCAGCAAAGCTATTTAATGTCTCATCCTCTCAGAGGAAAGAAATCTGAATGGAATTAAGGATGCATGATCACAGCTAGCAAAATGAGCAGAGACAGGAAGAGGGACAGAGAGAAAAAGTTAAAGCTCTGATAGTTTAGACTGCCTAGGGACACCAGTGGAAAAATGCTCTCTGCATGGTTAATTTGTCCTTATTTAAGTAGATCCTCTATCCTGAACAAAGCCATTTTTCATCACTTCAGTTGTGCCAATGAGTAGACATTGGCCGTATCAGACCGAAAATATTCTCTAGAAAGGGACACTCTTTCAAGATGGTATTGACCTAGAAGTAGCACACGCATGTAAACATACCCAGTCTGAATACAAACATGCATGTATATAATTTCTGTCCACATTTCTTTTCTGAAAAGCAACCACCAGTAGCTTTGATTCCTGCTAAGTTGCACTAGCATCTAAGACTTTGTGACTGCAGATCTTCCCCCAGTTGTTCTTCTTCCTGAGAAAGCTGTACTGTTACAGCCAGGGAGTGTAGGCTGCACAGAGAAAGGAAAGCTGGACAGATTATTGCTTTCTGGAAGTCACCATCACTGTCTTTCCCTACTCTTCACTCCAGGGAACAAGCTTGATCTAGGACCCCTTTCCCCTTGGCTGTGACCTGCTGTGGCTCATTACAGCAGGAGAGTTGAGGACCAGTAGAGCCAGTGGTTTGGACATATGTGCTGGTTTTGGCTGAGAAGGGGTTAATTCTCCTCACCGTGGGTGGTCGGCTACCTTTCCAGCTTCCCGCACTCTGCCGCATGGTGGGGGGGCTGGGAGGGGCAGGGCCATGGTGGGGGCGGCTGACCCCGACTGGCCAATGGCATGTTCATTCCATACCATGTGACACCATGACCAGTATATTAAGGGGGGGGACGACAGTTGGCGGCGTGGGAGCGGCTTGTGGTGTCTGCGGTTTGTTTTGGTGGTTTGTTCCCTTCCCCCCTCCCCTGGGGCTTTGCGCCTCTCGTTGTTCTCCTTTACATTGCATTTCTGTTGTTGTTTCTTTTAATTTTAATTATTAAACTGTTCTTATCGCAACCCACGAGCGTTACCCTTCTGATTCTCTCCCCCATCTACCGGTGGGGGAGTGAGCGAGTGACTGTGTGGGGCTGAGCTGCTGGCTAAACCACGACAGCATCCTGCTGGGAAAGGGGACCGCAGGATCATGCTGCCACAATCCCTGTGCCTTACCGTTTCCTGGACATGTGCAAGAGAGGAGCCACCAGGGAGGTGAATCCAAACTCCCTTCACCTGAAGCCAGTGACAGGCTGGAGAGGATAAAGGTATCATGTTATGTAATTCACTAAACAGCAGTCTGATGCTTTTAGCAAATGTCTTTAAAAAAATCTTTAAGTCTCAGTTAAGGAATTTGTTCAGCCCCAAATTATTAGTTTTTTTAGTTTATTGAAAATGCCAAGATGATTGTGCTGGGGTACAAGCCAAAAGTTTTTGCTTTTCATCTTCTCCTTTCTTCCCCTTTCTTCTTTTTGTTTGCTCAGTGCTATTCATAAAACATTACCACCTAGGGACAGGTTGCAAGGGCTCCAAATGTGATGATAGTTTCCTTATCACTACCTGCAACTAAGAGAGGCCAAGGGGGAATGTACTCCCTACCAAGCTTAATATTTTCAAGGAACAATGCCCATTACAAACCCACAGTGCCACTGGGGCCCAAATTCTCCTTTTATTAAGAATCGGTCAATGCAGTTCCACCTTGGGGGAAAAAAATCAGTCTCCAAGCCTCAGCTGCAAGTCTTTCTCAGAAAAGGGGGTTCTTGCCATGCCTTTCTGTTTCCCTCCTTTGGTCTCACTACAGCAGACCAGGATACTAACTAGAAAAGCAAAGCTAACTAAAACCAAAGAGGCAAAAGAAACTGTGGGGGGGTGGGGGGCGGGAAGTAAATTCAAGCACATAATAAAGAACAGTTCTGCCCTGCTGTTCCTAGGAGGGATCTTGTAATAGTGGTGCAACAGCCCAGAGGCTACAAGGAAAAAACTTAAGCTACTGTGTATAACAATGAAAACATCAAACCCTTTGTGTACTATCAAAATTGAAACCAAGAAATAAAGTTAAGATGCTAACCGTGTTTGAGGAGCACTGAAGCATGCAGCATGTATTTGACTTCCACCTTCTGAGGAGTGCAGGGAGACATGACTGAGATCTATTAAATCCAGTGATGGCCAAATGCTCTGCAGGTACATACAACTCCAGTCAGGGCAAAAACCCTGAAGTTCAGACACAGATTTTGAAAGGTCACCCCACTAGGCAAACAGGCTGCCTCTGGAGAGAAGTATCTGTCACCTAGGGAGAAGGTGTCATAACCTTTCTAAATGAGGATGCTTAGAGATGCTACATGTACTCATTCTATCATTTTTGTGTCTCTCACTCTGGGAACAGCATAGATCCCATCCACCACAGCAGGGAAGTACTTTTGCATGCAAGGAAGTCACATAAGACCTGAAGTTGGTAAGAAACCTCTCCTCACAATGCGACATCCCAATTCTTCATAGCCTCTAATGCACTGATGTATACAATGGCTTGCTGAAGGAGAAGTGCAATCAGAAAGGCCCAGAAAAAATTAATATCAGGATTAAAAAAGTTAAGAATAGAGATGCTTTTTCTCTTTTCTAATTAAAGACCTTTTTTGTGCTTAACTTCTCTAAGAATGATAAGGCCAGGCTAAATCTCAGGTGATGTAGAAACTTTCCTTTTTTGTCCAGCAAGTCAAAGGGGCAGAAAGAGGCAATGAGTGTGCCAAGACTCTCTCATATCCCTCCTTGCACATCCCCTCCTCCCTTTCCTGTGGGGAAGTTTCATATCTTTTGCAGAGTCCCCAAGTGCCCCCAGTGCTGTTAACCCTTTTGCTGGCTCCAAGTAGAACTCACTGTGTTTCCTGCAGGTCACTGGATTTTCCACATCCCAACCTGCACATGTGAAGGAAGAGCTTGTGGCAGGAAATATGGACAAGGTCATATTCCTGACCACTCTGATCTCGGAAACCCAGAGGTGACTGCCTCCTTCCGTAATGCCGTGGTTTAGCCCCAGTCAGCAACCAAGCACCACGCAGCCGCTTGCTCACTCCCCCCTGGTGGGACGGGGGAGAGAATTGGAAAAGTAAAAGTGAGGCAACTCATGGGTTGAGATAAAGACAGTTTAATAGGTAAAGCAAAAGCTGCGCACGGAAGTAAAGCAAAACAAGGAATTCATTCACCACTGCCCATTGGCAGGCAGGTGTTCAGCCGTCTCCAGGAAAGCAGGGCTCCATCATGCGTAACAGTTACTTGGGAAGACAAACGCCATCACTCCAAATGTCTCCCCATTCCTCCTTCTTCCCCCAGCTTATATACTGAGCATGACATCATATGGTATGGAATATCCCGTTGGTCAGTTTGGATCAGCTGTCCTGGCTGCATCCCTTCCCAGTTTCTTGTGCGCCCGGCAGAGTACGGGGAGCTGAAAAAGTCTTTGACCAGTGTAAGTGATACTTAGCAACAACTAAAACATCTCCACATTATCACCACTGTTTCCAGCAAAACTCCAAAACATAGCCCCATACTAGCTACTATGAAGATATTTAACTCTAAGCCAGCTGAAACCAGGACAGTATCCACCCCTTATTCCATACCATTTACATCATGCTCAGGTTCCACGCTATCTAATACAACCTCATCAACCTCCACCTCCCCCCTTCCCATCCTTTGATAAAATACACAGATATCATTTAGTCCATGGCTTTGGTCTCCATCTGTTCTTGTGGTCACTCAGGACAGGAGAGGTGGTGTGTTGCGTGGCGTTACTGGGCACCAAAGCCAGCTCAGGTCGGGTCACTGCTGCATTCACATGGCTTCTTGACAGGCTTGTCCTCCATTGGTTCGGGTGGTTCCTGCTGTAGTAATTCCTATAACATGCAACTCAAATCACAGGTTACAACAATTTAAAGGTAGAACCATTACAGTCTCCACCCTGGTCCTTTTGGACCAGACCATCAGGTTTAACATTGTAATGAACTCCTCCCCTTGCCCCTGCTCTGGCTTGGACTTATCCAGACTGCAGTCCTTTAGGGTTGTACCTGCTCCAAGTGGAGCCTTACCCAGGAGCCACGATCTCTCCAGGGGCACACCTGCTGCAGTGTAGACTTATCCAGAGCCACAGTTGCTTTGAGGTGTGCCTGTTCCAGCGTGGCCATCTGCATGGGCCTCAATGCTTTCAGAGCTATACCTGCTCCAGCATGGCCTTACCCACAGCTGCAGTCCCTCCAGAAGTAAACCTGCTCCAACACGGCCTTGCCCATGGCTGCAGTCCCTCCAGAAGTAAGCCTGCTCCAACGTGGCCTTGCCCATGGCTGCAGTCCCTCCAGAAGTAAGCCTGCTCCGTTGTGGGCTTATCCATGGCCACGCACTTTGAGGTGTACCTTCTCCAAGATGGATTTATCCTTGGGCCACAACTGCCTCAGAGGTATACCTGCTGTGGCACAGACATAACCAAGGCCACAGATGCTTTGAGATATATCTGCTCTGGCATGGGCTTATACACAGCCACAGATGCTTCGGGGTGCCCTGCTCCCACATGGACTCATCCACAGGTCACAGTCCCTTTGACTTGAGTTCACACTGGAGTTCCAGCCTGTCCACTACAGCAGCACAGAAACAGCAGCAGGGCCCTGGCCATCTGCCAGCCCAGGTGCCTGGCCATTGCTCTTATCAGAATGTTCCCAGGCAATGCAGGGTAAGGTGATAAGCAGGACAGCAAGCAGCGAAAGCAAAAAGTGCCACTAATGAACACTAGACTTTAAGGCATACAGTAAGTCAGGCAAGCCCCATAGCAAGCACAGAAGCCTGCCAATTAATAGCTAAACAGCAATAACAGCTATAAATTCCACCTAGTGCATTCCAATCAAATCTGTCGTTATCTCAAACCTTTCGTGCCCCACGTTGGGCACCAAAATGGACTGTCGTGGTTTAGCCCCAGACAGCAACCAAGCACCACGCAGCTGCTCGCTCAGTCCCCCCTGGTGGAATGGGGAGAGAATCGGAAGAGTAAAAGTGAGGCAACTCATGGGTTGAGATAAAGACAGTTTAACAGGTAAAGCAAAAGCTGCGCACAGAAGTAAAGCAAAACAAGGCATTCATTCACTGCTTCCCATGGGCAGGCAGGTGTTCAGCCATCTCCAGGAAAGTAGGGCTCCATCACGCATAACGGTTACTTGGGAAGACAAACGCCATCACTCCAAACGTCCCCCCTTCCTTCTTCTTCCCCCAGCTTTATATACTGAGCATGACGTCATATGGTATGGAATATCCCATTGGTCAGTTGGGTCAGCTGGCCTGGCTGCATCCCTTCCCAGTTTCTTGTGCACCCGGTAGAGCATGGGGAGCTGAAAAAGTCCTTGACCAGTGTAAGCGCTACTTAGCAATAACTAAAACATCTCCACATTATCACCACTGTTTCCAGCAAAACTCCAAAACATAGCCCCATACTAGCTACTACAAAGAAATTTAACTCTATCCCAGCTGAAACCAGGACAACAGGCAAGGACAATCACAGAGCGGCCAGTGTTAATGCCACCATATAAAGGGTCTGTCAGCATTTCCATTAGAAACGCCTATTTTCAAAGGTTTATAACTTGGCCATAAAAATTCACTCTGAGCAGCAGCTGGAAACTTGGCAAAAAAAATCTCACTCAGCTTCGATTGATTTTTCTTTCTCTTTCTTTCCCTGTTACCCATCCACCTTCATCCCCTATCCTTCCCCCTTCCCCCTGTTCTTTTCTCTTCCTTCTGGACAGTAGGTTTGGGTTGGTTTAACCAAAGGAGTGCAAGAACAGGCATCCTGCCACACATTGTCAGATTCACTAACACTGCTCATATTTTGTCTTTTCCGGTTCCTAGCACTTTGTTTATAGGGCCTGCAATCTTTTGGGGCTTTGTTTTTTTCCAGATATTTTGAATAATGCATTCTCCAAAATTTTCAGGACAGAGGTCTACTTTGGACTGACTGCAAGTACCATGTGTCAATATACCAAAACCCCACAACTTCTTTGAAGAAATAATTCATTAAAAATAGAGAGACACTCATAATGAAAGTACATGTTGCAGTCAGTCCTTTGCAGCATGTGAAGCCTGGTCAGAAATGTCAGGATAACTCAATTAGAAATAGGAAATGCTGTATCTCCTGGTCCGTGCTGGTTTTGACCCTCTTGTTGTTTAACCCCAGTCAGCAACTAAGCACCACACAGCTCCTCACTCACCCTTCCCCACCTCCATGGGATGGGGGAGAGAATCAGGGAAAAAGAAAAGTAAAGCCTGTGGGTTGAGATACAGTTTAATAGGACAGCAGAGGAAGAGACAATAATACTAAAAAAATAATGATAAAAGGACATACAAAACAAGTGGTGCACAATGCAATTGCTCACCACTCGCTGACCAATGCCCATCCCATCCCCGAGCAGCGATTGCTGCCCTCTGGCCAACTCCCCCCAGTTAACATACTGGGCATGACGTCATATGGTATGGAATATCCCTTTGGCCAGTTTGGGTCAGCTGTCTTGGCTGTGCCCCCTCCCCTCCCGGCTTCCTGTGCACCCAGCAGAGCATGGGAAGCTAGAAAAGTCCTTGACTAGTGTAAGCACTACCCAGCAACAACTAAAACATCTGTGTGTTATCAACATTATTCTCATACTAAGTCCAAAACACAGCACTATACTAGCTACTAGAAAGAAAATTAACCCTATCCCAGCCGAAACCAGGATACCACCAGACCCCTTCTCCTGTCATACAAAGGGCTCATCTACATGGTATGTTTAAGTGAATATGACAGCAGTCATCTTGGCTGACACTTGAGAATAAACTGGAGGCTCTAAGCATGACTCTGCACAACATGAACTAAATTGCCAAGGCAGATGGACCAGGCACAGAGACAGAATGCATAACATATTGAACATCAGGAAGGCAGCTCTGTAGCTGTAACAAGTGACTTGAATTAAATGCAGTTTGCCCTGGTACAAGTCACCCCCAACAGCAGCACCAAATATTCACAAATAAAGACGGGGAGAGGAAGGAGGAAATGAAAATAGGTGCATCAGTATCATTGGATGGGGATATTTACAAAGAAATTCCACTGAAGGTAGGTTTTAAGGTGATGCCAAGCAAACAAACATTGTGAAAGCAGAGCAAGACTGAAAAGCAAGGCACAAAAGGTTGAGAGTTTGGGTTCAGAAACATCCCAGTGTTTGAGATGCTTCTCTGAACTGCTTGAATCAGCAAAAAGGAGATGATGATGAGGAGGCAGTGACCTCTATCATGAGATTTTTCCATCCCAGTTTGCATTGGCAAGAGCATAAACTCATACACAAAATAAAAACAAAATATTAAATGAGGAGGAAAAAAGAAGACAAAATATTGACTGTCTGAATTTTGGGTCATCCCATATTGGGGTCTGTGAGGAATTATAGAATCATAGAATGTCGAGTTGGAATGGACCCACAAGGATCATCAAGTCCAACTGCTGTCCCTGCACAGGACAACCCCAAAATTCACACCATGTTTGTATTCAGGCCTGCACACCAGGTGTTGAATCCCACTGAGGGGTCTTGGTTTTTTCCACCACGTGTCACAATAAAACTCAAGCTGGACAAAATGAGGTGACAAGACCAAAATAGCCACAGTGTGTATTATGGATCATCTGAAATATTCAGTACACTTTTTCTATTTTTGCATTAATCTAAGCAAATTAAACAATTCTATTAGAAGAGCATAAGGAAATTACATCAGTAAGGAAGTATCGTCTTTATACCATTATCTCATTTTTCAGACTCTGCACACAGAATTATCTTTAGAGTGTGTCATGGTTTTATCTGGGATAGAGTTGATTTTCTTCACTGTAGCTGGTGCATTGCTGTGCTTTGGACTTAGTATGAAAACAATGTTGATAACACACAGATGTTTTGGTTGTTGCTGGGTAGTGCTTATACTAGTCAAGGACTTTTCTAGCTTCCCATGCTCTGCCAGGTGCACAAGAAGCCGGGAAGGGAGGGGGCACAGCATAGACTCTGTTCTCAATATTAGTTTATCCGATCTGCACCATGCTCTTGTATTTGCTGTGTCTGTAAAAAATTGGTGTTGGTTTTTGTGGTCTGCTGTGCTCTGCAGGGATTAGTGATGTTTTGCCTGGGAGAGTTGTTTTTAAAAAATTGGCCTTGAGTTTTATTTGGTATTTGAAGTTTATATTGAAGCCGTTACTGTACATCGGGTACCACCTGTGGAATAATTGCTGGAGGTGACTTAGAATTAAATTTATGTTTTTAGAAAAGGTACAGCACTGAAGAAGCTGTCAGGGTGAAGTGCAGCTGCTATATGAGGAATCCATTCCATGGAAGTTCCCTAGTAACCATAGACGTTGGCAATGCCAGCAGAACTTGGTGTACTGACTCTAAGAGGAGTTGTCCGGAGGGTGGAGCAGTGTGGAGGCATCATGGCCAGGCTCTGTGATAAATGGGAACTCGAGGTACCATGGAGCTGGTATGCTGCATATTTGCCACCCTGGGCCAACAGTCCATCATACTTTTGACGAAATGCTGTACTTTTGGTGAACTCTGCTCATTATAATATCATGATAATACCAAAACACACCTCTATTCCAAAAGTTACCCGCCTCTAAGGTGCGACCACCCCTCACTGGGCATGTACTTTGAATTTCTTCTAGTCTACACTTTTAAAAGTAAAGTGAGGAAACTTTACACCAATCATAATAAAGGTATGTATGACTAGAGTCACTCAAGCTCCACCTGAAAGGTAAAAAGTATAAAATTTGTGAAGAGAAAGAGGGTGTTGGGGAAGATACCATCGTGTAGCACTCTGACTTCTGGGAGCAGTCTACAGGCTGAGCCTCTCTTCCCCCCTACTGGGATGCCTTTGGGTAAGATCAAAACATCTGGTTATACCAAATGTTTTCCCAGGAAAACTTAGAAACCTCTCTATAGCTTCACTTTAAATCTCCAATGCTTCATATTTGCTTAATGCATTTGTAGCCTAGCAACGTTACTCATCATCTTAGTATTTGTGTGTCTTGTAACCAGCAATCTTATCACCGGTATTCCAAAGAACCTGTGTATCTGCTGCTTTAATAAATTGTACTATTCGTTAATCTAGCCGTGATCGTTCTCATTGAACGCCACTGGCCGGGGCATCTGGCAAATTAGTTACTAACAACAAATACTCTGATGAGTGGTTGCAGGGATGAATGTCACGGACTCCTGACAGATGTTCTGCAGAAGACCTTTATTGTCAGCTTTTCACTGCTTAGATATCTTTTCGACACACTCCTCATGCGATCATGCGCACAAACAATTTCTGTTATTCGTCAGCTAGCTCTAAGCACATGCCTTATGCTACATTCTAATAGGCTGTTCTATTTGCGCTACCTCATTTGTTTTTGCTTACTAAAATTCTTCTTGGCATTCCCACGCTCCTGTCTCTGTTTTTACTGCCGCCTTGCTTCAGTTCAAGGACGTGTCAAACAGTGCGAAGATATTTGCAAATTCATCCCCCACATCTGGTTACTTCTACAACCCTTAGAAAATAAACCATTGACCAAGTCTGAGACTAAGACTGGACTTAGATGAACCTAGACTCCTCTTTGAGGAGGAGTTTAGAAAGCAAGGGGGTCCTGTCTGAACCTTGTGACTCAATGGTAGGGTGTCTCCCTAGCCACTCCTCAGACTCCTACCATTAATGCAACACCACCTCATGGATACAATTAGCAACTATACCTCCTCCTCTGAGAGTTATTTTATGGAGGAAATACAGAATGGCACCTTAGCTACCATCTTCTATAATGCCTCCTCCTTCATTACAATAACTTTTCACTGTCTTGAACATCCTTGGGTAGTTAAGATACATTTGGTGGTATTGCTTTGGCAGATGGAGTCAGTTCTGTCTAAGGTTAATAAGCAATTTAAGAATATCATTCAAAGATCTGCCCCAAGGCTCGATAGCTATGTGTGACAGGTTATGAGGGATAGTATGGGCAAATGCCTAAGACAGTGGGCACCCCCAGTGTTGTGGGACTTCACCCCTGAACAAGTGCAGAATCCTGAAAAATTAGTAGAATATTTGGAGGAAGTATGTTCTCACCCAGGCAATTCCAGAGAGATACAAATGACTGCAATGTGCTGGGGCCTGGCCCATGCCTATCGAGCCCTGTTTAACACTATTCAGTACCTGCAAGGGAAAGAGAAGGCCTCTGGATCTAAAAAGACAAAGACAAGGAAAGTGAGATGCACTGTGGCCACTCAAACTCCCACAACAGACACTGCACCTTCTCCAACCTCAGTGAAAAGTGTTGCAGCTGAATCAGAGTATCAACCCATGTCAGTGTCAGTCGCTCCTACACACAAGAAGAAATCCTGGAAGAGAAAGTCAACTCGTTTAGAAAGAGATGATAGAAGAGCAGGGCCATCACAAGGAGAGGAGGAAGAAGAGGAAGAACTCATACAAAAAATGGAAACTACCCGATCCCTATCCTTGAGTGAGCTGAGAGATATGCGAAAACATTTTGGCTGTCATTCAGGTGAGAACATTATCACCTATCTGCTCCGATGCTGGGATAACGGGGCCACCAGTCTGGAATTAGAGGGGAAGGAAGCCAAACAATTGGGATCCCTTTCTGGGGAAGGGAACTTTGACAAAGCAATTGGAAAAGGGACACAAGCCCTCAGCCTCTGGAGGTGACTCCTGTCTGGAGTGAAGGAAAGGTATCCCCTTCAAGGAAGATAGCGTATATAGCCTAGGGAAATGGATGACCATGGAGAAAGGTATCCAATACCTGATGGAATTAGCTGTGCTTGAGGTGATTTATGGTGACCTGGACGATCAACGGTCATCCAAAGATCCAGATGAAGCCGAGCGCACGTGACCCATGTGGTGGAAGTTTGTACGGAGCGCACCATCCTCGTACGCAAAATCATTGGCAGTAATGTCCTGGAGAGATGACTAGGTACCAATGGTGGCAGATGTGATTGATCAAATCCAGGATTACGAAGCAAATCTGTCTTCCTCCCTCGTCTTGGCTGTTGAGAAACTGTTCCAAAATATTCAACAACAAAAAGAGGATATGTCCTACTCCCCACCTGTACGGACCAGTATCTCAGCCATTAGGAGTAAGCGTCCCTTTGCTCAAGAGAGAAGATCTACACCACGGGGCACCCTGTGGTTTTACCTGCATGACCACGAAAAGGACATGAGGAAGTGGGATGCAAAACCTACCTCGACCCTAGAGGCACGGGTACATGAGCCCAGAGGCTCCATGCATCCTTGGCATAGACTACCTCAGGAGAGGGTATTTCAAGGACCCAAAAGGGTACAAGTGGGCTTTTGGTGTAGCTGCCTTGGAAAGAGAGAAAGCAGACCAGTCCATCCCCCTGATAAAACACTATTACTATGTAGTGACACCATTGCACTTAAGTACATTTGGCATTTTCAGGTGTAATGACTAAAGCAATAATACTAAAAAACGAAAACAACCCTATCTATGCCCTCTGGGAGTTGCATGTGCGTGAACTAAGTAACTTAGAATTCCTATTTTCACAGTATCAAGCTCTTTACATTCTGTAATGTATTTATCCTCCTACTAGCCAAAGGAAGGAGAGGTCAGTGCTGCTCCTCTTGCTTTCACAACACTTACTTAGATCTTCATTTTCTATTGCATGGGAGTTGGAGACCTGAACCTTGGTGTGGGCTTGAGGCTAAGAGGCTTGGTCGTGGTCATGCGGGAAGATGTTGCTGTGGCTGAGAGCTGGCTTTGACACCAGTCACAGCTCAGGCTCCAGGCTCTGCTGGAAGCCATTTGGTCAAACCAAGTGTGATAATTACAGCAGGTGTCCCTGAGAATGTATCGGGACTTCTATCTCCGCTTCTACTGCTAGGAAATGACCACCAGACCTCTGCAGACACTGTTGTACACATTTCCCTTACCACTACTCACACTGCCACATCAGCATGCACTTTTAGACTAAAGATGGGGATAGCAGAGCCCCCTGCTCTCATGCTGAATCCTGTGAAAAGTCCCTTGCCCTGTCATTCTCCTCCTCTTTTGTAATCAGGGTGATGGAATTAACCAACCATGGATGTTGCTATACTCCTTGTACAGCCCTATCCAACTAGACATTAAGTCTGGGGACATGGAGTATACAAATCAGTGTATTCTTTGATCTGTATTTTAGTCCCTAGGTAATCATTAATGTGAACAAAACAATAGACAATGTGCTTCTGTCAGAAGAGGATGACAAAATGTGGTTTCGTGTAGTGGACTGAGAAAACTGGCCAGGGCTGCCAAGATTAAGAACCAAGAAGGTAAAAGGTAATTCCGGCAGGGGGAGATCGCGACCACTGACTCATGGACCACCTACCCAAGTAATACCACCTACTCAAAAGAGAACAATGGGAAAGGACAACTGAGCCTGTGCAATAATTTACATGTGAAGCGAGCAAGTTTGTGCCAATCACCAACGAGAATAATATTGACTATGTATGGATAAAATGAATATGTATATTTTTGGTCTATATAAATCACATGGGAAAGGTGTGTAAGGTATGCACGGTAGGTGGAGCGATCCCCCGTGCATCCAGCGCCGTGAATAAAGAATGCCTGCCTTTTAACACTACATTGGTGTCACAAGGTTCATTCCCAATTTTGGTGACACTTCCAGTGTTTAGGCTTAGACCTAGGAATCTCTGCCTCCAGAAGGTGCCTGGGGAGGAACCTTGGTGACCCCCTCCCATTCCCCACCCTCCTCGCACTCTCTGCAGCCCTGTCTTTATGCTCACTGGGCCCATTTCAAAGGGAGGACCAGGACAGTGGGCACACATATGGATTCAAGCTTGCTTTTCTGGACAGTATTGGGCAGTTTGGATTCAGTAAGCAGAAGAGGTTCAGGAGACAACCAGGGGTACATGGAAACGAAGAGCTGGATTTTGGTCTCACACAGAGCAAACAAGCAGGAAGACACATGGAAGCCCATAGGGGTATGCAATTGTGCAAGGAGATAGGTGGAGCAAAGGACCATCCACCCTGCAATCGTAACTTAAGAACAAGCCTGGTTCCTTTCTTGTGGTGTAACCCAGGAGCAATTCCTGCCAAATGGGTGGACCCACCACTCCATGGGAAAAGGGATGAGGAGCCGGAGCAGAAACAGGTGGGGGGATTCAATTCCCCTCCTTCACAAGCTGGACCCTCGCACAATAAAGGGCACACACAGCTCCTGTGTGGCCACGTGATGCTGGGGACTACAGGGCCTCTGCTCAGCAAACCAAGGAGTTAATAGAAGCAAAACAAATCCTCCTTGTTTGCCTCAGGGTCAAGGGTCAGCATAAGTAAATCATTAATTAACACACTGGCACCTCAGTGCTACTGACAGGGTTTTGTGTACACAGTGGGACTGTGACACCCCCTGCAATTAAGCAGGCAGTGAACTTTCCTCCTTCTGCTGTCTTCCGCTTGGCTTGAGCAGGTTCACTTACTCCCCTGTCCTTGTCGGAGGCTGCTCTCTGTTCTTCCTCTCAGCATGGGGTACCAGCCACCCCCACACTCACGCTTCTCACCTGCCCAACAGCTATCTTCAGAAACCAAGCCTCCTCATTTTTCTGCTTTCCAACTTCATGCAGCACCTGCTCCTTTAAAAAAAAAAACAACTCACTAGCTATGCATCCATCAACGTGCATTTATTTTACTTCCCTGCTCAGGTAAAGCTGCACCTACCCTACAGCCTCTAAAGAGTTCACAGGTACTTGGTGATAACTCATCAGACAAGACACTACAGCGTCTCAGAGGGGAAAAAAGTATTCTTCACATCTGAGGCCCCTAGTTTTTAATAAAAGTCTGGGATCCTAATACTTTACTAATGGCACCTGGATTTGGTTGGGGTTTTTTTCCTTCTAATCAAAACAGGTCTGTTGACAGCCTGATTTCTATGCCAGCTGGGAAACTGCCATATAAAGAGCAGTCATTTCAGCAATTCTGTAGTCACAGATCCTCTTAACAATCAGGCCTACAGTGTCAGAAGCGCTCCTAGGAAATTTTTTTTACACTTTTCTTTGCAGAGGAGTCTGCTTTCTTTTGGTTGCTTTAAGTTTCAGAAAGGTCTTGGCCTGCTCTCTGAAGGTCTGGGGTTAATAACAAAGACCAGCTGCCTCAGAGCTACATCACACTGAGATCAATGCTGGTTGCAAAGCTGAAGTTCAAGTCCCAGGGAACTTCAGCTGGAAACCCAAGACTGGGGTTCATCATTCCCAAACCCAGAATTAAACATCCCATCAGTGTTATGTGAATAACAAGATAAACATGATCTTAACACAGTAGGACCTGTGACAATCCCCCCCACCCCCACCCTACAAATTGCTGTCATATTAAGCTGATTCCCACAACAGTTTGCCCCTCCCCCTTTCTTTTTTTTTTAATTTAGGAAATTCAGGTAAGTGCCCAGTCATTTCTTCGTTATACCATTGAGAAATTGTTACTTTGGGGAAACAATACAGTAAAGGACCTTGGGTACAAAGTTGATTAGCTTTCCATAGCACTTTCTAGAGGGAGAACAAAAGCACAGTCTGTGCAAAGTCCTTTTTCTCCCTGCCAGTTGCAGGCACTGGAAGGTCTGAAGAAAAGTGGAAGGGGGAAGAATACAACTGAGCGTAACCAGAAGCTGTGCAAGGGCTTTGCTCAGATTTTGAGGCACCTGGGCTATGACAGACTAGTATATCCTCAAGAATTTAGATAACTCACAAGTTTGACTCATTTCAGAGTTTAAATGCCAAGATACCAGCAATTTTAAAGATGCCTCCAATGCATTAGAGACAACTGAAATTTCACATAAGCTGATGGGACTAGCCTGTCCCAACCTATGCCTCCCTGCCTCTCCCCCACACCCAGGTACTTTCTTCTTACACTTGCACATTGTTACTAGAAATGGTAATCTTCACTTGTATATTCCACCTACATGAAGAGAGTATCTACGTACTGGCAAAAATTCTCTATGCAGTGCACTTGGGGCTCATGCATCCTGATATTTCTGATCACCAGGACAAAGGCTGAGGGAATCAACACTTCTGTCCTTTCAGAGTATTCCACTAGTATTTGCTGCCTTTGTCTTTTAGCATCCTGTTCACAGCCCTTGCACTACTTACATGAAAATGCCACCCTGTAGGGTTCCTGAATCCAAGGGATGTTAAAAGCAGAAAGCTGCCAGCATCCAAATTAACAGCACATAATTAGTCTCATGGATAAGCCTCTTAAAAAAGTACAGGGCGCTTGGTGTCAAGATTAGACAATTAACTTTGTCAGAGCACAGGAACCATAGAATCATTAAGGTTGGAAAAGACCTCTAGGATCATCAAGTCCAACATTCAACCCAACACTACCATGTCTCCTAAACCATGCCTTGAAGTGCCACGTCTACATGTCTTTTAAATATCTCCAGGGATGGTGACTCCCCCACCTCTCTGGGCAGCCTGTGCCAATGCCTGACCACTCTGTCAGTAGATACATTTTTCCTAATATCCAATCTGAACCTCCCCTGACGCAGCTTGATGCCAGTTCCTCTCATCCTATCCCTAGTAACTTGGGAGAAGAGACCAACCCCCACCTTGCTACAACCTCCTTTCACATAGTTGTAGAAAACACATTTGCAACATAGTATTATGTCTGCAATTCTCACTAGGACTCATGTGAGTAAATACTCTAGGTCAAAGCCTTGATAGTCTTATTTAGAATTTGTTCACTTAGTGCAGGCTCTGCTCAAGTATAAACCAAGGGAAAACTTCAGTGTTTGGTTCTGTGTTTTGACAGCCTATAAAAGACTGACTGGAGCATTAGCATGATCATCAAAAGTAAGCCCTTCTATAGACGCAACTCTGAAACCAGTGCTGATTTACATGCTAGCCAAAACATGACTGTTCACTGCAGGTACATTCTACAGTGCCTGAGCCATCCAAGCTTTAAAAACGTCCCAAACTAGGGTGGGGCTTCTACTAATTCCCTTTAGGGTGAAATGTGGCATCAATAGAGTGATCACCAGCAATTCATATCTGTGATCAGATGGGCTCTTTCCCTGGGGAGTGGCAGACCCAGGGAGGTTAGTACCTGTCTTTCTCCTGTTTATCACTGGCAGGTGCTTAAGTGAAGAAAGATATCAGCTCTGCTAAAGTGCACAAAGCTCCTGAAAGATAAGATGGATGTGCTGGGCCACTGAGCTAACAGCCTGTTCAGGAAACAGAGCAAATGAGTCCCCATCTGTTTAGCAAAGGTGGCTTTGTGAGCTGATAGGAGGAACATGGTAATTAATTAATATGGTGAGTATTAAGAGTCAGTGTACAGTTACTAGAAGAAAGACTTCTGCAGCACAAACAAAAGAAATTTACTAGCCCTGCAAAGTCTGGGGACCTGAGTGAACAATGTCAGGAGCAGACAGGTGCAAGCTATCTCTATTCAAGCTACTCCTAGAGCTGAAAGATCAAGGGATCCTGGGGCAGAGGTGTAGATGTGAGTCTGCTCTGATCTGGAGGTAGTCTGGCCACATTCATGCAGCACCTGAGCTAACAAGCCCTGCTTCTCCCCAGATAGCACTCCATGCAGCTTAACTCAGCTAGATAGCTGGATCTCTGTATCATATTCTATTTTGCAACCACCTGGTGTAAATACCAGATAGTAAAAGAGTTTTTGTAAGTAGAACATCTAGGTTAACTATTGTAGGAGTATCTTCAATATTGAAGAACTCAGGTGTGTGGAAGGTGAGAACTTAGCCGCTAGGCTTGCAGTTTCATTAGACCATGTAAGAGCTAGAAGAGGATATTGTCATCACTGTGAGAATGAAGGAGAAAAAAAATATCCCTCTTCTTTCAATTCTGCTTAAAAGTTATTTAGAAATCTGTAGGAGCATGTTTCTTTTCCTCAAATTACTAGGCATATAGCAACAGAACAGCACAAAGGATGCACTCGTTCAACAGGAAGCAGAAGTTTAGTACTGTGATGCTGCTTCTTGCACCACTGAAGTCTCCAAGTTTTCACAGTTCAGAGGCTTTGCAAAAATATTAACTCACAAACACTAAAAGACTTGCCTGACACAAGAACAGACATGTCTATAAAAAGCTCTGACCCAACATGCTGATGTCTATCATCTTTGTAGAATATGGATGATACTTTAACATAGTAAAAGTAGATGTCATTTGACCTTCTCGGTTTAAGGAAAAAATAGTTACTTGTGATTTTGTTTAATGTAAATAAACCCTCTATTTATCTTTGTCTTTAATAAATTCATACATTATTAGAAAATCCTTTATACAAGAAGACCCAGTGAGCTATATCATCTCATTTTAAGAGATTTCCTGTTGGTGGAATACAAAGCAGCCACCTGCAATACCCTAGTGCTGGAAATTATTTAAATAAACACACACAGATAATTAGATCAGTTAACCTTGCAAATTAAAACAAGCACATTGCATTATCTCCAGTTTATCCTAAAAGAAAATATGAAGTTGCCTCAGATAAATAGTTAAATAAAGACAGTGAAGAGTTTATACAAGAGGCATAATGCTAAAACTTCTAAGCATGTGGGCTAATAGGATGAAACCCCACTTTCTGACTACCTTCATTTTGGAGAACTGGCTACTGGTTTGCACAGTACCAGGGGATCAGATTTAATTCACAAGCCATGTTGTCAGAGCAGTTTCACCTAACATCACTCTGGCAGCCTAAGCCATTGGTCTTGGGTCACTCTCTATTAAATGGAAAAGAATAGGTGGGATGACTGGCTACATTCAACTACTGCTCTCCAATGGCTAGAGAAGACAGCCAAACATTTAACCTTCATAAGGCTGAAGTTAGGGCAGATGAATCATACCCATGGTCACAAAATGCCACTTTATGACTCAGGCATCCACTTTCTTTTCATAAAATGATAATTGCGGTTGGGGTAAACTTCCTTACACAACCAGAAAGCTAGGCACAGCTTGTTAGTTACGCTACAGAGAAAAAAGTCCAGACTAACAGTTGCTCCAGCAGCTGGGTGACAGCAACTGTCCATTAGCATCAGTGTGCCAGCTTGGGTCACAGTAGGTCATCTACACACAGAGAAGTTTTCCTTGTGGTCAGCAGCTTAGATGTGGAGCATACAAGCTGCACCAAAAATTGCCTACCAGTGTCAGTCTGCTAAAGGTCATCTGTATGAACACCCATGACCAGGGCTGGCCACTCCAGGTAACAAACATTTCAACGCACTGAAGTATATTTCTCTCCTGTGAAGAGACCAACATTTTAAAATATCACTGCATGTTATCCAGTGCTTAGATGTTATTTTTGAAGAAAGTTTTCTACCAGTTTCAAGAGCAGGTTTACTTACTGGATTTAATCCTGGATATCATCAAAAAAAAGATAAACAGAACATCTTGGTGTGCTGATTTTGGCTGGGATAGTTAATTCTCTTCACTATAGCTGGTATAGTGCCCATAGCACATTGATGCTTTAGTTGTTAAGTACCAACTAAGTGTCCCTAAGTAACACCTAGTGTAGTCAGGGACCTTTCCAGCTTCCCATGCTCTGCCAGGTGGGCAAGAGGTGGGAAGGGTGGGGCCAAAGCCAAGACAGCTGACCCCCACTGGCCAATGGGATATTCATTCCATACCATGTGATGCCATGACCAGTACAATAACCAGGGGTGGTTTTGCCTCTCTTGTTATTCTGCTTTTCACTGAATTATTGTTGCTGCTGTTATTGATTTATTTCAATTATTAAACTGTTTTTATCTCAACCCATGAGCATTACCCTTCTGATTCTCTCCCCCATACTGCCAGTGGGGGAGTGAGCGAGTAGGTGTGTGGGGCCGAGTTGTTGGCTAAACCACAACATTATGCTAGGCTATAAAAGAACAATAAATATTGTGCTTTTTCAATATCATGTGTTGGGTGAACTTTGCGCATAGGAATCCTGCGAACCTGCTACACCCATGCATACTGAGTCCTGTCCAACAGTGTTCAGTGCTCCCAAGGAGAAGAGAAGGTCTCTGGATTGAAAGACAAAACAACAGGTACTGTGGCTACTCCAACTGCGGCGACAGGCACTGTGGCCACCCAAACCCCAACAATAGGCACTGCAGCTGAACTAGAGAATCAACCCATGCCAGTATCAGTTGCCCCCATACACAAGAAGAAATCTGGGAAGCAGAAGTCAAGTTGTTTAGAAAGAGATAAAGAAAAAGCAGGGCCATCATGAGGAGAAGAGGTGGAAGAAGTCATAAATGAAACAGAGACCACCCAATCCCTGTCCTTGAGCGAGCTGCGAGATATGCGAAAAGATTTCAGCCGTCATTCAGGTGAGCACATTGTCACCTGGCTGCTCCAATGCTGGGATAATGGGGCCAGTAGCCTGGAACTAGAGGGAAAAGAAGCCAAACAATTGGGATCCCTTTCTGGGGAATCCACAAAGCAATTAGAAAAGGGACACAAGCCCTCAGCCTCTGGAGGCGACTTATGTCCGGAGTGAAGGAAAGGTATCCCTTCAAAGAAGATGTTACATATTGCCCAGAAAAATGGACAACTATGGAGAAAGGCATCCAGTCTCTAAGGGAATTAGCTGTGCTTGAGGTGATTTATGGTGACCTGGACCATCAACGGTCATCCAAAGATCCAGATGAACCCGAGTGCACATGACCCATGTGGCAGAAGTTTGTACGGAGCACACAATTGACGCATGGGAACTCATTGGCATTAATGTCCTGGAGAGATGACGAGACACCAACGGTGGCGGAAGTGATTGATCAAATCCAGGATTACAAAGCAAATATCTCTTGTTTCTGCTGTGTAGAAACTGTCCTAAGAGGTCCAGCAACTCAAAGAAGATAAGTCCTGCTCCCTACCTCTATGGGGTAATGTCTCAGCTGTTAGGAATAAGCGTCCTTTGGCTCAAAGGAGAGGATACACACCACGGGCCACCCTATGGTTCTACCTGTGTGACCACGGAGACGACATGATGAGGTGGGATGGCAAGCCTACTTCGACCCTACAGGCACGAGTACATGAACTGCAAGGAAGAAGAGTCACTCAGGGAGGCTCCTCCAGGGAGGCTGCTGCTCCAGTTTCCAGTGAACAAGTTCCCAGACAGAGGAGTAGAAGTGCTGATTTGATTTCTAAGCGTAATAGAGAGACTTGTGATTCATATTTACAGGAAGTGAGTGACGAATACTATGATCAGGACTAGAGGGGCCCTGCCTCCAGCCGGGTGGAGGAAAGGGATAACCAGGTTTGCTGGACTGTGTGGATCCGATGGCCTGGCACGTCCGACACACAGGAGTATAAAGCTTTAGTGGACATTGGTGCATGGTACACCCTAATGCCATCAAACTATATAGGGGCAGAACCCATCAGCATTGCTGGAGTGACAGGGGGATCCCAAGAGCTAACTGTATTGGAGGATGAAGTGAGCCTAACCGGGAATGAGTGGCAAAAGTACCCCATTGTGACTGGCCCAGAGGCTCCGTGCATCCTTGGCATAGACTACCTCAGGAGAGGGTATTTCAAGGACCCAAAAGGTTACAAGTGGGCTTTTGGTCTAGCTGCCTTGGAGACGGAGGAAATTAAACAGCTGTCTACCTTGCCCGGTCTCTCGAAGGACCCTTCTGTTGTGGGGTTGCTGAAGGTCGAAGAACAACAGGTGCCAATCGCCACCACAACAGTGCACTGGCGGCAATATCGCATTTAATTATTAAACTGTTCTTATCTCAACCCATGAGCTTTACCCTTCTGATTCTCTTCCCCCATCCTGCTGGTGGGGGAGTGAGCGAGCAGCTGTGTGGGGCTGAGTTGCTGGCTCAGGGTAAACCACATCAAAAGGCTCTGAGACACCATCACAATAAGTATGCTGAAAGCACTATTGTTTAGGAAAACATTTCACTGCTTTCTAGAAGAAAAATTTTGTTTGCTTATTTTTCAATCTGTAGCTGTACGCTTCTACGGGAGAACTTATCTTGGGCTGCATATCTCCGGGACACAGGGCTCTACCCACCCTGGGGACAGTGATGCACAGACATCAATATGATGGATACAAAATGTCCATTTATTTAGCTGCGTCACACGCTTATATAGCTCTTGCGCTTCCTGTTCCTGCCACTCCTATGGGGAGGAGTCTATCTTTCCGTCACATCCCGTGATCTTCCGGTCGCCGATCCCTGTCTATTCCCCTACATCTCCCCCTCCCCATGCTACTAAAAGTTCTACAAAGGTACTTGCGTAAGCGGATACATATTGCGGTCAGGTCTATATTCATGTAACTCTTGCAGGCGCTCTCTGATTTGTCTTATAACACAGCATAACAATGGCAGCCCACAAGTAACCATGGTTACTACACACAACAAGATCCCCCCAATTATTACGATCCAGTTCCAGTTTATATCTCTCTTGTGCCGCCCTTTCCCAGTGTCGCTCTCGTTGCAATATTGCTTGTGATCTTGTCAAGGAGCTCATTTCTTTTCCCAATGGCATGGCTAGCATGAGGATCCATGTCAGCAGACCCTGCAAAGAGACAACTCAGAAAGGGATTATTCATTGTACATCCTTGCACAGTTTTGCTTTCACACACTTTGCAGGCACCCATTCTATGCGCCCTTCATTCTCAACCGCAGCGTAGCCCCTCCCCAGGCATCTCAGTTTCCATCCTCTCTCCCATTGCTCACTGCCTGGGAACCTTACTCGTACCTGCGGATAGCGCTCGCCTGCTTGAGCTTTGCCAAAGTGCTTCTCCACTGCTGTAACTTGCTCCTGCCCGCGTATAAAATGATTAAGTGAATATAATGCACGCATTAAAATAGTTTGCTGAGCTGCTACGGGTATAGCTCCCTTATACCTCTCCCCCTCCCCAAGCTGTATTATTTTTGCTTTCAAGGTGCGATGAGCGCGTTCAACTATTGCCTGCCCCGTGCTATTGTAAGCAATGCCGTGTTTTAATACAATATTCCAAGCTTTACACCATTCCTCGGTACTCCGAGCCCGAAAGCATGGTCCATTGTCTGTTTTTATCTCGGTGGGCTTTCCAAGCCACGCCATTACCGTGGTCCAATGCGCAGTCACCTGCGTTGCGGTCTGCTTCCAATGTTGAGTAGCCATGATGACTCCACTATATGTATCAACTGTAATTGCCAGGTGCCGTCCGGGGGCCAACTGTGGACATTCAGTAAAGTCAGTCTGCCAGATAGCATTTGCTTCCAGTCCTCGAGGGTTGACTCCTGCCTCCCACAATGGCGAGTGCTGACAGTAAGGACAGGTGGCTACTACTTCTCTTGCTGCTCTTATTGAGATGCCACGCTCCTTTGCCAAGGCTTTAGCACCCAGGTGCAGTTGTTCATGCAGTTTCTTTGCCTCCGTCAATGTCCAGACTCCCGCGGCTGCTTCATCAGCCATGCGATTCCCCCCAATCAGTGGTCCAGGCCCCATCTGATGACTGCGAATGTGAATTACTGTCACAGTTGCTCCTCGCTGTGATAAAGCAATCTCTAGCATCAAGGCAATTTCCGTGTGTGGTACACCCTCTCGTTTCATGGACGTGACTAATTTATACACGTATAAGGAGTCTGTGCACACATTTATATGCCAATCTATATCCTTTCGCAGGGCCATCTCTAGCGCTTTCGCTTCTAGCCACTGCACACTTTTACCCTGCTCCTCATACGTCTGGCGCATCCAACTATTCTCTTCTTTCCACACTACCGCCGCTCTGTTCGTCTTCGAGGAAGCATCTGTGAAATATGTTGGTCCTGGGTGAGGGGTATCCAAAACTCTACTATCCACACTCAAATCCACCACTTTGGCTGTCTCGGCCCACCTCTGTACCGTGCCTGTGATGATTTTCCCTGGGTATGAGTATACTGCCAATTGTATATCCTCTTCACTCTCCACCACCTTCCGCCATTTCTCCCCATTCCATGGCACTGTCAGCTTATCTGGCTCCTTCCCAAAGATTCCCTTGCTTTCCCGTCGCAGACGCCAAATCATTCCCCCGGCTACCTTGACTTTTGTGGAGAACGCATCCTTGGGAACCTTCTGATATACCCATCGCAGTGGCTTTTCTTCCCCTGTCCGTATTTGATATAGCAATCCTAATCCTCCACCGGCGGTCAGAATCCAACCCGCGATTAATTCCTCCTGAGGGTCCCACCGCCATACTCCTTCCTTTTGCATTCGACGTTCTATCATCTGCAACTGCTGGACTGCCTCAGGGTCTAAACTCCTGGGCTCCCATGGGTCGGTCCCTTTCAGCAACGCATAGAAAGGTTGCATCTCCTCACCGGTGACGCGCACGAATGTCCGCAACCACTGCAGTGCTCCTACCAGCTTCTGTACATCGTGTAAATTTTTAACCTTAGGTGTAAGTTTAATAGGCTGAGCTTGTATGCAATCCCCTTGTATTCTAGCACCCAGAAATCCACACACTGGTCCTCGCTGTACCTTTGCCTCAGCTACCTTGAGGCCCTGTCCCGCAAGGCCCCTTTGGGTGTCTGAAAAGACTTGTTCACACAACGCCTCGGTGGGCGCAGCTATGAGGACGTCATCCATGTAGTGGATCATGTAGATTCTCTCCTGATACTGTTGCCTTACTTGCTGCAATGCAGAAGCCACATACCTCTGGCAGATCGCTGGAGAATTTTTCATCCCCTGCGAAAGTACTGTCCACTGCCATCTACTACCTGGTTCTGCGCAGTTCACCACGGGCAGAGTAAAGGCAAATCTCTTTCTATCATCTGGATGTAGCGGAATGCTGAAGAAGCAGTCTTTGATATCTAAAACAATGACTCGCCATCCTTTCGGGACAGCACTCAGATCTGGTAGGCCAGGTTGGAGAGGCCCCATGTCCTCCATTTGCTGATTTACTGCTCTAAGGTCATGCAGCATCCTCCATTGGTTTTTATCTTTCTTTTTTATAGCAAATATAGGGGTGTTCCACGGGCTCATCGAGGGCTCTAGGTGCCCTGCTTCGTGCTCTCGTTTTACTATAGCTCTTACAGCCTCTGTTTTCTCTGTTGTCAGGGGCCACTGCTCCACCCAGACGGGCTGTTCGGTTTTCCACACTAACTTGTGCTGACGAAGCCCCTCTGAGGCAGTGGCCCTTATGCTAAATTTTTCAACCCGATCCCCATCTGGGCAAGGGCGTCTCGCCCCAACAAGGGGCTTGCTACCCCATCTGCTACTAGTATGGTCACTACGGCCGTGAGGAGCTTCCATGCCTCCTCGTCCATGACTTTGAGTTTCACAGGACAAGTACTAGTCCTCGTCTGTTGTTCTCCTCCTACCCCTATTATACGTTTTCCCATGGCAAGGGGCCAAGTTGGTGGCCACCGTTCGAGTGGCATCACTGTGACATCTGCCCCGGTATCCACTAACATTCCCAGGCATATCCGTGCTGGGCAACTCGGCTCTTGCGGGGTAATCATCACCGCCACCATGGGTCTCTCGTCACAGCCTATGACCAAGGCCACGCGGGGGCTGTAACCTGCAAATCTTGCTGGTTCTGCTCCCCTGCCTGAAGGTTCACTCCCCCTTGGCCCGCTACGGGGGGCCAAGCTCCTGGCACTGGCACCATGATGGAGGCCATTTGACTCACAGGAGGCGCGAATCCCCCTCACTTCGCCCTCCTTTGGCCGTTTCCCGGCTTTGTGGTTGGACAATCTCTTGCCAGGTGTCCTGGCTTCCCACACACCCAGCACCTCCCTACTGGGCGCGCTCCTCCTCCATTACGTCCTCCCCTTTCCGCTAGCGGGCACCCAGCTTTAAAGTGCCCTTGCCGTCCACACAAGTGACATCTCGGCCCCACCCCGGCAGCTTGCAGCAGCACCCTTTCTTCGCTTCCACAGTCAGGGTTCTGGCAGACGTGCGCTCCCGCACCGCCATGCTGATTCAACGCCTCCTGGCGCAAGACATGCCTAATGGTTTGACCCAATGATGCCCCCACCGCCAGGGTGCGGAGGACATCTTGTGTCTGCGGATTTGCTTGATTTCAGAGGCAATCCATAAGGACTGCCTCCTTGGCTGCTGGTGGCAATTCTGATTCTATAATAGCCTTCTGCAACCTGTCACAAAACGTTGTAAATGGCTCTGCTAGTCCTTGCTGTATCTTTTGCCAAGGTTCTGCTTTTTTCTCATACCTGCCCACTTCGCTATACGCTTTGCGGGAACTCTCCATTACCGCTTGCAGCTCCCTGCCCCTCCTCCAGGAGCTATCCGGACAGGGAATATCCCGGGCATCTCTATCCTTACTCCATCGAGGCTACAATCTCTGGCTATCAGCCACCAGTTAGGTAACGCGACTGACTGTCGCTGGGGCGCCCCCTTCGTTAAGAGTCCTGTCTGCCGCCGAGTTACTTCCCCTAGTGCGCGCATAACCTGCTGCAGCTGCCGCAGCACTTCCTCCGCGGACCCCTCCGGAGCTGCAGCGCTCCGGAAATCCCCTTTTGGCGGTCCCTCTCTTCCCTCCTTCTGATTGGTCCTCCGAGTCCCTGCTGCCTTATGCCTCTTTTTTGCGCGCTGCAGGCAATCTGCCCCATCTTCCCACATGTGGGCATCGGTTTCTCCCCCAACTTCTGATTCGCTGCTACTCGAGGTCGATCTATACCCACCCTGTCCTCCCCTCCAGGCACCCCAATCCCCCTCCTCGTCCGACTCCCATCTCAAGGGTTGCCCCGGGAGCCAGTCTCGAGGGTCGGGCAGAGGGCGGTGCCGCTGCCGGCGCTGGTCATCTTTCTCCTTCCGCTCCGTCACTCCCGCTGCGTCCGCTGTCACGTCACCCTCCCCGCGCCTGTGCCAAATCGTCCCAGGGGTATGCGGGGGGGGGGGGCATTCCAAGGGTCCTGCTGGCTCAACAGGGAACACCGCCGCTTCCCGATCCACCTCTTTGGGAGCCTCAGACTGAGTCGCTGGCCAGGCTACTCCGTCCGAACTCTCCGCTTCTTTCCCATCCCCCGTGATGCTTGCCCCTGTCTGCGTCCCCACTGCCCATCCTGGGTCTCTTTCCGGGCTACTGTCGCCTGTAGCACCGTGCAGGCACCGCCGCGCCTGCCGCCACGTCTCCTGATCATTCCGAGATTTCAATAGTAATCGGTGTATCTTTCCCCAGAGCTGTATGTACTGGCGTTTTCCCATCATAGCCCTTTCGGCTAACTCCTCTTTAATTCTCACCCAATTATCTTTATTAAATATGTCTGCGGGACTTCGTATGAGCCCCTGCGTAATCATCCATTGGATGGCCTTTGAGGTAGGCGCCTTCGATATCGAAGTACCATATTCCTTCCCCAATCCCTTCAGTACCTTTACGACTGATTCCATGGCGCGCCCGCCGACCTGCGGCTCCCCGTCCCGCCCCTGCGTGCCTCAAGCTATCTTTTCCCCCCGGCGAACTTGCCATGCCGCCCCGCCGATCACGTCGGGGTCACCACTTGTAGCTGTACGCTTCTACGGGAGAACTTATCTTGGGCCGCATATCTCCGGGACACAGGGCTCTACCCACCCTGGGGACAGAGATGCACAGACATCAATATGATGGATACAAAATGTCCGTTTATTTAGCTGCGTCACACGCTTATATAGCTCTTGCGCTTCCTGTTCCTGCCACTCCTATGGGGAGGAGTCTATCTTTCCGTCACATCCCGTGATCTTCCGGTCGCCGATCCCTGTCTATTCCCCTACATTCAATCAGCTTTACTTGTAAGATTTGGCAGTACCTTATGTTTTAAACAGGAAAGAAAATACAAATTTAGCAGTGAACTTGACTGCACTACAGTTCCTGCACACAGGTAGCTCCTGCAATCACATGCCACAGGCCACTTGCTGCTCACTGCTGTACGGTGGCAGATGGTTGGTCCTGTAGCCAGGAGCTGCTATTACTCTGGCGGTTCTGTCACTGCTGCTTATGGCACCTGTTTTCATGATTGAAACTGCTGACTTACTAAAAATGTTTTGTGAAAACCTGCTCTAAATGACAGATATAAGGCTCTTCTCTTTTGTTTGTTGTTATTGTTGTTTGTTTGTTTGTGCGTGTGTGTATATAAGGGGGGCAGGGTGAGTAAAACCACTTCCATGGACTTCAGGAGGGCAGACTTTGGCCTGTTCAGGGAGGGTCCCTTGGGAGGCTGTCCTGAAGTTCAAAGGAGTCCAGGAAGGCTGGGCTTTCTTCAAGAAGGAAGTCTTGAAGGCACAGGAGCAGGCTCTCCCCAAGTGCCGCAAGACGAGCTGGCGGGGAAGATAACCAGCCTGGCTGAACAGGGAGCTTCTGCTGACACTCAGGAAGAAAATGGAGAACAAGTCTTATGAGGAGAAGTTAAGGGAACTGGGGTTGCTTAGCCTGGAGAAGAGGAGGCTGAGGGGAGACCTTATTGCTCTCTACAACTACCTGAAAGGAGGTTGTAGCGAGGCGGGTGTTGGTCTCTTCTCCCAAGTTACTAGCAATAAAACAAGAGGAAATGGCTTCAAGCACCGTCAGGGGAGGTTTAGATTGGATAATAGGAAAAACTTCTTCACTGAAAGAGTGGTCAGGCATTGGAACAGGCTGCCCAGAGAGGTGGGGGAGTCACCATCCCTGGAGGTATTTAAAAGACGTGGCACTTCAGGGCATGGTTTAGGAGACATGGTAGTGTTGGGTTGAATGTTGGACTTGATGATCCTAGAGCTCTTTTCCAACCTTAATGATTCTATGATTATATATATATAATGAATGAATCCCCATACAGTTGAAGTCAATGCCATTCAAGCACCAAGGACAAAACAGGTCTGTTGACTACAACAGTGGAAACATTTTTGCCCCAATACTGACCCCAAAGCAAGTTTGTGGGATCTTTGGAAACAAGAAGATCCTATACTGAGGCTAGTTGAAATCTACAGAAAAACAAGCTGGTGACCCAAATAAAATAAAGAAGTTTAGGTGCTAGAGCAGCAAGTGCTCACTCTAATCTCACTTACCGTGTCATATGGGCCATTGAGGTTTGTAAAGATATTACAAGCCCTAACAGAAATTGGTACCTACACAAGTAGACTTCACAGAAATAGATTGAAAAACTGAATGGATCATGGGGCCAGAAGTGATTTTTTTTGTTCAGGGTCCATTTAGGTTGTACACCAAGCACATGCCAGAACCTCGGTTTGATCTTCAAGCTCATTTCTGTACACATAATGAAATTTCTAAGTCAAGGCTTGATTACTCACTGTCCTTGGTTAGCCTAGCAAACAAGCCCAAATTTTCATCTGCTACTCTGCAGATAAATCCCCTGGGCTAGCACAGGAGAAGGTCATGGCATTGGGAGTGCATCCCTTAGTGCCACAGGCTGTACTATGCAGACTTGTAAATAAACACAGGGGGCTTAGTTACTAAGGCTATCCCTTCTGCACTTCTGACTGGAACTTGAACGTTAAGAGGAAAAAACAAAACAAAGTGAAAAACAACAAAACAGATCACCAAGATGGCACTGTATGTAATGGAGGAGCTGGGATGCATGGAGTTTGCAGTTGGTGATGGCACAGTTGAGAGCCTTTGGGTAAGGATTATGGGATAGCCAAATAAAGTGGATGTTGTGAGAGTCTACTACAGACCACCCAGCCAGGAGGATGACACTGATGAGTTATTCTTTAAGGAATTCTTTAAGGATGCCTCTAACTCTGGATATAAGGAAAAAAATTTTTTGCCATGAGGGTGGTGAAACACTGGAACAGGTTACCCAGAGAGGCGGTAGATGCCCCATCTCTAGAAACATTCACGGTCAGGTTGGACAGGGCTCTGAGCAACCTGATCTAGTTGAAGATGTCTCTGCTCACTGCAGGGGGGTTGGGCTCTAAAGGTCCCTTCCAACCTAAACCATTCTATGAAGTCATCCGCCCTTGTCCTTATGGGGGACTTCAACTTGCCAGATATCAACTGGGAATACCACACAGCTGGGACAAACAGGTCCAGAAGGTTCCTAAACCATCTGGACAATGACTTCTTGGCACAAGTACTAAGGGAACTGACCAGGAAGGGTGCCTTCCTCAATTTGTTGCATATTAACAGAATGGGTCTCATGGGTGAAGTGGAGATTGGTGGCTGCCTTGGCCACAGTGACCATGAAGCAGTCAAGTTTAAAATCAATGGTAACATGAGGAGAACTGCCAACAAGACCTCAACTCTGGACATGAGGAGAGCAGACTTCAGGTTGATCAGGGAACTACTTAGTAAGGTCCCCTAGGGAAAAGCTTTTGAAGGTGCTGGGGTCCATCAGTGCTGGTCGCTTTTTAAGTACCACCTCCTAAAAGCACAGGAATAGGCAATCCCAAAGTGTAGGGAGTCAAGCAGGAGAGGCAGAAGGCCGGCTTGGCTGAGCAGGAATATCCTTCTTGAAACAAGGAGAAAAAAGAAAGTATATGGCCAGTGGAAGCAAGGCCAGGCGACATGGGAGGATTATAGGGATGCTGTCCACCACTGCAGAGAGGAAATATGTGTGGCCAAAGCTCAGTTAGAGTTGAAGCTGGCCAGCGCTGTGAAGGACAATAAGAAGGGCTTTTTAAAAATACGTTAATAGCAAAAGGCAGGGTAGAAATAACATTGGCCCATTGCTTGATGAGAATGGTCACCTCACAAACAGGGACATAGACAAGGCACAGGCATTTAATGCTTCTTTTTGCCTCAGTCTTCCACACCAATGGTGGGCTCAGGGACCCCCAGAGCCCTGGGCTAGTGAACCATGACTGTGTGTATGATAAAATCCTAATAAACCCTGAACTTGTGCAGGACTTGCTGTTCCAGCTGGATCCCTATAAGTTGATGGGGCCTGATGGGATACATCCAAGGGTACTTAACGAGCTGGCTGATGTCATAGCGAGACCTCTCTCAATGATTTTTCAACGCTCTTGGGAATCTGGAGAGGTCCCAGTTGATTGGAAGGTGGCAAACGTTGTCCAAATCTTCAAGAAGTGGCAGGGCATGTGGGATAGCATGGGCAAATACCTAGGGCAGTGGGCACTCCCAGTGTTTTGGAGTTTCACCCCCAAACAAGTCAGAATCCTAAAAACTAGTAGAATATTTGGAGAAAGTATGTTGTTACGCTGGGAACTCCAGAGAGACACAGATAACTGCAACATGCTGGGGCCTGGCCCATGCATACTGAGCCCTGCTCAACAGTATTCAGTGCTCCCAAGGGTAAGAGAAGGTCTCTGGATTGAAAGGCAAAGTCACAGGCACTGTGGCCACTCAAACCCCCAGGACAAGTGCTGGAGCTGAGTCAGAGAATCAACCCGTAACAGTATCAGTTGCCCCCATACACAAGACAAAATATTGGAAGCGGACGTCAATTCGTTCAGAACGGGATGATCAAAAAGCAGGGCCGTCACGAGGAGAGGAGGAAGAAGTCATAAATGAAACAGAGACCACCCGATCCCTGTCCTTGAGCGAGTTGCGAGATATGCGAAAAGATTTCAGCCATCATTCAGGTGAGCACATTGTCACCTGGCTGCTCCGATGCTGGGATAATGGGGCCAGTAGCCTGGAACTAGAGGGAAAAGAAGCCAAACAATTGGGATCCCTTTCTGGGGAAGGGGGCGTTGACAAAGCAATTGGGGAAAAAACCCCAAGCCCTCAGCCTCTGGAGGCGACTCCTGTCTGGAGTGAAGGAAAGGTATCCCTTTAAAGAAGATGTTACATATCGCCCAGGAAAATGGACAACTATGGAGAAAGGCATCCAGTCTCTAAGGGAATTAGCTGTGTTTGAGGTGATTTATGGTGACCTGGACGATCAACAGTCATCCAAAGATCCAGATGAAGCCGAGTGCACACGACCCATGTGGCAGAAGTTTGTACGGAGCCCACCATCTTCGCATGCAAACTCAGTGGCATTAATGTCCTGGAAAGATGATGAGGCACCAACGGTGGCGGAGGTGATAGATAGACTCCGGGATTACGAAACAAATATCTCTTCCTCGCTCATCTCTGCTGTGGAGAAACTATCCTGAGGGGTCCAGCAACTCAAAGAAGATATGTCCTGCTCCCCACCTCGGTAGAGTAGTGTCTCAGCTGTTAGGAATAAGCGTCCTTTGGCTCAAAGGAGATGATACGCACCACGGGCCACCCTATGGTTCTACCTGCGTGACCACGGAGAGGACATGAGGAGGTGGGATGGCAAGCCTACCTCGACCCTACAGGCACGAGTGCGTGAACTGCAAGGAAGAACAGTCACTCAGGGAGGCTCTTCCAGGAAAGCTGCTGCTCCAGTTTCCAGTGAGCAAGTCCCCAGACAGAGGAGTAGAAGCACTGATTTTATTTCTAAGCATAATAGAGAGACTCCTGATTCACATTTATAGGAAGTGAGTTGTGAATGCCATGATCAGGACTAGAGGGGCCCTGCCTCCAGCCAGGTGGAGGAAAGAGATAACTGGGCTTACTGGACTGTGTGGATCCGATGGCCTGGCACATCTGACCCACAGGAGTATAAAACACCTGAAAGACAATGCAGTCATTGGTCCCAGCTAGCACTTGTTCACAAGGGGAAGTCCTTCCTTAACAAATTCGATTGCCTTCTATGACAAGGTTGCCCACTAAGTTGACCAAGGGAAGCCAGTCGATGTGATCTTTTTGGATTTCAGTAAAGCTTTTGATACTGTCTTTCTCAGCCTCCTCCTGGAGAAAATGTCCAGCACACAGCTGGATAAACACGTAATGCAGTGGGGGAGCAATTGGCTGATGGGTCGGGCTCAAAGGGTCATAGTAAATGGGATTACATTGGGCTGGTGCCCAGTCACTAGTGGGGTTCTGCAGGGATCCATCTTGGGGCCGGTACTCTTTATTGTCTTCATAAATGACTTGGATGCAGGACTGGAAGGAATACTAATTAAGTTTGCTGATGACACAAAATTGGGAGGAGCTGTTGATGCTCTCAAGGGCAGAAAAGCCCTGCAGAGGGATCTGGACAGACTGGAGAGCTGGGCAATCACCAACCGTATGAAGTTTAACAAGGGCAAGTGCTGGGTTTTGCCCCTGGGGCACAGCAACCCTGGGTGTACATACAGAGTGGGGAACGAGAGGCTGGAGAGCAGCTCTGCAGAGAGGGACCTGGGGGTTCTGGTTGACAGAAAGTTGAGCATGAGCCAACAGCATGCCCTGGAAGCCAAGAGGGCCAACCGTGCTCTGGGGTGCATCAAGCCCTGCATTGCAGCCAGGCAAGGGAGGGGATTGTCCCGCTCTGCTCTGCGCTGGTGTGGCCTCACCTCAAGTACTGTGTGCAGTTTTGGGCGCCACAGTATATTAAGGGTGCAAAGCTACTAGAGACTGTCTAGAGGAGGGCCATGAAGTTGCTGAAGGGTTTAGAGGGGAAACTGTATGAGGAGCAACTAAAGTCACTTGGTTTGTTCAGCCTAGAGAAGAGGAGACAGGGCAGACCTCATGGCCACCTACAGCTTCCTCACAAGGGGAGGAGGAGGGGCAGGCACTGATCTCTTCTCTCTGGTGACCAATGACAGGACCCGAGGGAATGGCAGGAAGACGTGCCAGGGGAGGGTTAGGTTGGATATTAGGAAAAGGTTCTTCCCCCAGAGGGTGGTGGAGCCCTGGAACAGGCTCCCCAGGGAGGCAGTCACGGCACCAAGCCTGGCAATATTCAAGAAGCACTTGGACAATGGTGTCCAAGTGTCACATGGTGTGTATTTCAGGGTTGTCCTGTGCAGGGACAGGAGTTGGACTTGATGATCCTTGTGGGTCCCTTCCAACTCAGGACATTCTATGACTCTATGATTCTAAGATTTTAAAAAAAAGCCAGAAAATAACCTGACTGCTGCAATGCTAAGGAACAGATCTTCCCTCATCTATTTTATACCTCCTGCTTTCAACTACAGATCCAACACACTTGAGTTTCATTTCAGAATGTAAAGCTGCTAAGCAGCTACCAAAAGACCTTTGCCTTTCAGATGGGTATTTATGGCAGGCAACACATACATCAACAACAACAAAAAGCTTCCCCGGTAATGAAAGTGTTTCTGCCAGCAATGTATCTTTTAAAAGCTTGCAAGATGTACCTAGAGTTTAATAATCAGATTGAAATCACATCAAACTATGTTGGGAAGTCAAGGTGAAGGCCTTTTGGATTGTTCTCATGAATAGCCCGATTGAGACCTACCAGGTGATAATAAATTCAGGTTTTTGATTGTTTGGTGTTTTTCAAATTTATTTTAAGGGCTTACAGTTTTTAAAAGCCAAGAGGTGAGAAAACAGTTGGTGTTTTAGCAATTCTTGCCAGCATCTGACAACAGTGAAATGGTTAAGAAAAAAACCCATGCTTTCTCCTGTGCAGGGATGGTAGTGGACCTGGTAATAAATACTTGATCTTTCTATGCCACTTTACAAAAGAGTTCAAGAGCTCTGTCTTCCTTTTACAGGTGGAAGCCCAAGCCTCAGAGAGGCAAAGTGATTTTCCCAATATCACTCATATTTCTAATAGTTAACCTAGGAACAAACTTGGAACCTCATGTCCCAGGATGGGGTTGTATTTCCTTCCAGGATCACTGGGAATGAAATGCTCTATCATTAGCAAGACTTGGAGAAATCTCGTTAAACCCTGTTCCACTTCCTTCCTCCCACATGTACTGAGAATAGACATTAGGGATAGCTAATACAAAAAGAGGGGTTTATAATGCTATTGACTTATATCTACTTCCAGGGAATCCAGATGAAATTTTTTTTTACTGGTTCCAATGGGAGCAGAACAAATCAGATACTGAACATATATTTAAGAAAAACCTACCCACCTATTTCCAGAAAATCCAATCTATTTCATCCCTCCCCCCAATAGTAAGTTGGGTTCTCTGCACAGAAGTGAGTAATTTGTAATTGACTAATCTGCAGAGAGCTATCAAAACCAGCAACAGACAAAGCCTGAAGAGCCTCCTCATTTTCTTCCCTCTGGAAAAGTAAAATTGTGCTTTAATTCCAACTTCAGAAAGTCTCTAGTTTTTCTACACAACTGCTTAATCCCATGGACTCCCAAGATGACATCAGACACCAGTGGTCTGATGGAGAGGCAACCTCTCCTAGACACGTGAGCGTTGTTTGCAGAGGCATCAGTGAGTCAGCAGCGAGCAGATATACTATGTGTACGCACAGGCCATATGCTACTGGATGTATCATCTTTCTGTAGTAGATCTCACAGGCTTCAACATGTTCATGGAGCTCCCTGCCTACCCCAGAGACAAGTGGTCCCTCACATCATTACATCCATACCCAAGGCTGGTTTCACTACCAGACCAAGCAGAGTGATCTCAGCCCTGCATCATCTGATGTCTGTGCCAAATGTCCAGGGACCAGTGCCAAGAATTATGAAACTGATCACCTAGCCCAGCATCCTGAGCTTTAGCAAGGAAATTGGCAGCTAGCGAGAAAGATGCCTCAGCAACTTCAGTTGTGCAGAGCAGTTTTAGGCCTGACTGGTAGAAAGATTTGCCTGTGGTGATGAATAAGTGCATGGTAGAAAGTTGTCAGTGCTTCCTGTGCCAGCCCTTTGAAGACTATGCTGAGCTGGTCTAGACAGGCTAGGTTATAATCTAGAGAGCTTAACATAACAGGATTTTGCCAATCTCTTCCATTAGAGTCCTCCCCTTCCCCACTGAAAGATGTTTCAGCACTTAATGTATTCCGGTTTAGTGAGGGTCCTCCTTTTCTTTTAAATAACTTTTAAATCACTCTCTTACTTATTTTTCATAAATTTAAATCTTCATCAGAATTACAAGCAGTGTTTTCATTTAAATGAAGCTGTTTTCATTACATGAAATTGCTTCAGTGTACTTTTGAAGGAGGTTTCTATAATGCTCATTTTCATAGAGAATCTGAAAAACTATGAATACATCCCTTTAAAAAAAGTCCAATTTTAACTCCATTTAACCCTACCATCTTTCATATTTCCCATGAAACTGTTTTCCTAGATTTTTCTCTTGACTGTATTTCTTTGAGGATAGGCAAGGAGGTGAGATTGTGATACAGAGGTAGACAGTCATCCATAGAATGGATTTAAAAATTTGTTAAAATTTAGATAAACTTATTGGAGTTCACATCGAATCACTCCATGCCTCCCAAGTATTACATACAGTTCCTCATATTAAAGAGCATATGTATACACTACTATTTGTTTTGTGTTACCATTTCATGCCTTGCGGAAGTTTGGATTTTCAGTCAAGAATGTGAATTCATAATTATTTTAACAATTTTTATCCTGTGCTGCTGTGCATCTGAGTTACTACATCAGCTATCTGTAATGACCACTGGGGATTTTTCTTGTGAAAGAAACTTAGACCCTTGCGTAGTTTACTTTGTGAGGCATATGAGGAAAGAATTTGAAGGAATTAACTGTGGGAGAGAAAGGCATGCTGCCCTCTCACTTCGAGTATGTGCTGATTAGAGGACTTTGTCTCCTGAATGTCTCATCTAAACCAACAAACAAAACGACTCTTCAGAGGGGGCCTAGCACCTCCTCACTTCAGACAAGCTAGAAAATACACTTTATGCAGCGGGGAAATTAACAGTTATTTATCCTGCATGCACTCTAGAAAAGAGGCTACTGAGGCAAGCCAGCGAGCATGTGATCTCATAATGAGTAATCACAGTCTGAAATGGGTTCGTGTCTTTTACTTCCTGACAAACAGTTTTTCAGAGTATATAATCTGCATTTTTTTCCTACCTTCTGAGGACCTGTGTGCCAACTACTTGTACCCTAAGAAGAGTGGATGCTCAAAATTAGAGAAGAAATACCAGCTAGGAATGAAACTAAAACTCTTCTGGCAAATAAACAGACCCTGATGAAGTGGGAATCAATGGAGGATTTCTAATTTTCTTATTGAAAGTAATATGTTTCATCTGTATGTCACTTATGTATAAGTGCTTCTTCCCATCTCTATGTATCAGGATGAACAGTACCAAACTTGGTAACAATATAAGTAAACAGTAACATCCCTGAACTTAATTATTAAAAAAAGCTTTGAATTGATTGATTTTTAATAATTATGGGGTATGAGGTTTATTTGTTCAGAAATATTAATCAGCAATTATTTTCCCTAGCAAAAATATGGATTTTTCTTTCATTAATATGGAAAGGAGTATTACTTATTGCTTACACTCCTTACTTTTGCTTTTTCCTGACTGTATGGGAAGTGGCAAAGAAAAAATGTTTTTGTTTTTTCCAAGGTCCAAGCAGAACTGCCTTTTGAAAATAATTTTAAAAGGATATTTATCAAGTGTTCTGAAAAATAAAACACAACAAAACCCCAAGTTGTGCAGCAAACAGTGTTTTCAGAGTACTGGAAACTAATGTGAACCTCTACTAATGGGATTTGCACAATTATCATTTGCATTCAGTTTTCAGTGTATACGTCACTTAAATTTTCAGAAAGCTTTTCAGAAGCCCCAAGAGATGGAATACAAAAGATACAAGCTAGTCATAATGTTGACCTTGTTTGTAACCATAAGGATTGCATGCAGCATATTGTTTGATCCTGGGAGGACTTTGATCTATGCTAGCACCTCAAATATAGCAAAGGATGTCACTAGTCTTTGGAAAAAGAAGGGAGAGGAGAAAAGGAAAGGGAAGGAAAATGCGGGTGTGTGGTGCCTAGCAGATGACACTGAATTCTTGAAGCATTGGTCAAGCAAAACTGGGCTTTGGACAGAGGAGAGCAGGTGTCACACCCTTGGAGAGAACTAGATTTCACCATCTACCCCAGAAAATACCATTCAGAAACACAAAAGATTCAGTTAAAGCATCTCAGATCAGCTCTGGGCATGGAATTTGAAGGAAATAATTCCTTTACCTACATGACCTGACTTCAAAGCATTTTGTGAGGCATGAGTGAAATGAAATTCGGTGGTCTCTCCTCGTTTCCAGTTGTCCCACCAGACATGAATGAGGCTTGACCAAGGCTCAGTGCTGAAAGCATTCTTGAGGGCTAGAAGCAGGTGTTGATATACAATAAGGTAGGCAAATCAGGACTCCTGGGCCACCACACTGCTGTGGGCACTGATGCAGAAGTAGTAGGGCAAGAAGTATAAGGCAATCGAGGCCAAGAGCCATCCCTAGATATGAACAGGTCAGAGGTGGGTGCAGGTCTGTGATAACACATGAACTTTTCTGGTGTGGGTGGACAGTATACAGATATGGCAAGGAATCTTACTCAGTGTTGACAATACAGACAGGACCTTGTCTTTGTTTTGGCTGGGACAGAGTTAAATGTCTTCATAGTAGCTAGTATGGGGCTGTGTTTTGGATTTGTGCTGAAAACAGTGGTGATAATGTGGAGATGTTTTAGTTGTTGCTAAGTAGTGCTTACACTAGTCAAGGACTTTTTCAGCTCCCCATGCTCTGCAAGGTGCACAAGAAGCTGCGAGGGGACACAGCCAGCACAGCTGACCCAAACTGACCAACGGGATATTCCATACCATATGACGTCATGCTCAGTATATAAAGCTGGGGGAAGAAGAAGGAAGGGGAGGATGTTCAGAGTTATGGTGTTTGTCTTCCCAAGTAACCATTACGCATGATGGAGCCCAGCTTTCCTGGAGATGGCTGAACACCTGCCTGCCAATGGGAAGCAGTGAATGGATGCCTTGTTTTGCTTAGCTTCCACGCACAGCTTTTGCTTTATCTATTAAACTGTCTTTATCTCAACCCATGAGTTGCCTCACTTTTGCTCTTCCGATTCTCTCCCCCATCCCACAGGAGTAGGGGGAGTGAGCGAGCGGCTGCATGGTGCTTGATTGCTGACTGGGGCTAAACCACAACAGACCTATTCTGCATACAGGCAGGTGCCTAAAGTTTGTGTACCTGTGAACAGCATGGGAGGCCTTGGGCACACAACACTGAAAGGAAGTTACCTAGGACCATCTCTTTCATATGCCAATGTGTCATTCCCTCACCTCTCCCCAGGACACTGTTCATTCACAAAAAAACCCAACATGCAGCCTCCCCATGATGTAATAGCAAGAAAAAACTGAAGTTCCCCTTGACAAAAGCCCTTCTTCCCTCCTACAATTCTCATCCAGATATGAGGAGAGGACATATATGATCAAGTAAGACAACGCGAATGCTCCACCTTTTCCCTCTGCTCATTGGTGCTAGAGTAACTTTGAGGAGCCTTGCTCCCTGCTAACCAGCTTCCCTTTCTGTGCCTTTTGGTTAGAGGTGGTGGAACAAGATAGGCATCTTATATTATGTCTTGGAGAAAAGTAGAGAAGAGAGAAGTAAGGAATACTTAATACAATGCACAGGTTCAGTGCAGTGAAAATAGTCTCTATTATTCTTGACATGACCCTAATACAAGCACGAGGCTGTTTGTAGGATGCCTCTTTTTATTGAAAAGTATATCTAACACAAATTTTATTACAGATGTCAAAAACAGTATGGACAAGTACAGCATGAATCACAGAATCATAGAATCGTTAAAGTGAAGAAGTTTTTCCTAATGTCCAACCTAAACTTCCCCTGGCACAGCTTGAGGCCATTTCCTCTTGTCCTATCGCTTGTTACTAGGGAGAAGAGGCCAACCCCTGCCTCGCTACAGCCTCCTTTCAGGTAGTTGTAGAGAGCAATAAGGTCTCCCCTCAGCCTCCTCTTCTCCAGGCTAAACATCCCCAGCTCCCTCAGCCGCGCCTTGTAAGACTTGTTCTCCATACCCTTCACCAACTTTGTTTCCCTTTTTTGGACACACTCCAGCACCTCAAAGTCCTTCTTGTAGTGAGGGGCCCAAAACTGAACACAGTACTTGAGGTGCAGCCTCACCAGTGCTGAGTACAGGGGCACTATCACCTCCCTGCTCCTGCTGGCCACACTATTCCTGATACAAGCCAGGATGCCATTGGCCTTCTTGGCCGCCTGAGCACACTTCCGGCTCATGTTCAGCCGGCTGTCAACCAACACCCCCAGGTCCTTTTCCTCCAGGCAGCTCTCCAGCCACTCCTCCCCAAGCCTGTAGCATTGCATGGGGTTGTTGTGACCCAAGTGCAGGACCCGGCACTTAGCCTTGTTGAATCTCATACCGTTGGCTCCGGCCCAACGATCCAGCCAGTCCAGGTCCCTCTGTAGGGCCTTCCTGCCCTCCAGCAGATCGCCACTTCCACCCAGCTTGGTGTTATGTGCAAACTTACTCAGGGTGCACTCAATCCCCTGTCGTGGTTTAGCGGCAGCTCAGCCCCACACAGTCGCTCGCTCACTCCCCCACCGGTAGATGGGGGAGAGAATCAGAAGGGTAACGCTCGTGGGTTGGGATAAGAACAGTTTAATAATGAAAATTAAAAGAAACAACAGTAGAAATGCAATGTAAAGGAGAACAACGAGAGGCGCAAAGCCCCGGGGGAGGGGGGAAGGGAGGGGAGAGGGGGAACGAACCGCCGGAACAAACCGCACGCACCGCAGCCGCCCGCCGACCCGACGCCGCGCCGCCTCCGCGCTGCCACTGCCCCCCCCTCAATATACTGGTCATGGTGTCACATGGTATGGAATGAACCTGCCATTGGCCAGTCGGGGTCAGCCGCCCCCACCATGGCCCTGCCCCTCCCAGCCCCCCCCACCACCACGCGGCAGAGCTCGGGAAGCTGGAAAGGTAGCCGACCCCCACAGTGAGGAGAAGTAACCCCTTCTCAGCCAAAACCAGCACATTCTCCACCCCTTATTCCATACCATTTACACCATGCCCAGGTCCCATATGATGCAATACAACCGTACCAACCACCACCCCTCCCCTTCCCATCCTTTAACATAATACACAGACATCATTCCCTTAGTTCATGGATCTTCCCTGTAAAATGTCCATTAAAATGTCCATTGAGTTCACCCAGTCCATGACTCTGGGCTCCATCTGTTGTATCAGTCTTTCCGGGTGGGAGAGATGGTGTGTGGCGGTGGGTTGCTGCATACCGAGTCAGTCATCGTTCCATCACTGCTGCACGGCTTGTTTCATAGTTGATCTTCCATGGGTTGGGAGGCTCGTACTCTGATATGATTGATACAACACAGAGGTGACACACAGTATTATATAGCAGTTCACATTGTGCCATTCAGTTCATTGACTGTTTTCACCCAAAATCAAATCCCCTTGAGGCACACATCGGATTTCTCCATCCTCCCGCATCACCCACCAAGTGCACCCAGGTCCTCGAGCAAAAACAATCCCACGAATGGGTTTGCCTTTGCCAGAGGCAGGAAGAACCCAGACTGTTTTGCCCAGCATACTTTTTCTGTGCACTACAGGGACTCTATCCCCTTCCACAGTATGTAGGATTTCTGACTGGGCAGGGCCAGCTCGGTTGGCAGATCCCCTCGTGTTGACTAACCACGTGGCTTTTGCTAAATGTGTATCCCAGTGCTTGAATGTCCCAACCCCCATTGCTCTCAGTGTGGTTTTTAACAGTCCATTGTACCTTTCAATTTTCCCAGAGGCTGGTGCGTGATAGGGGATGTGATACACCCACTCAATGCCGTGCTCTTTGGCCCAGGTGTCTATGAGGCTATTTCGGAAATGAGTCCCATTGTCTGACTCAATCCTCTCTGGGGTGCCATGTCGCCACAGGACTTGTTTCTCAAGACCCAGGATAGTGTTCCTGGCAGTGGCGTGGGGGACAGGATATGTTTCCAGCCAGCCAGTCGTTGTTTCTACCATTGTAAGCACATGGCGCTTGCCTTGGCGGGTCTGTGGGAGTGTGATATAGTCAATTTGCCAGGCCTCCCCATATTTATATTTCAGCCATCGTCCCCCATACCACAGAGGCTTTACCCGCTTCGCTTGCTTGATTGCAGCGCATGTGTCACATTCGTGGATAACCTGTGCAATAATATCCATGGTCAAGTCCACCCCTCGATCACGAGCCCACCTGTATGTTGCATCTCTCCCTTGATGGCCTGAGGTGTCATGGGCCCACCGAGCTAGAAATAGTTCACCCTTATGCTGCCAGTCCAGATCCACCTCAGCCACTTCAATCTTGGCAGCCCGATCTACCTGCTGGTTGTTTCGATGTTCTTCAGTGGCCCGACTCTTGGGGACGTGAGCATCCACATGCCGTACCTTTACAACCAGTTTCTCTACCCGGGCAGCAATATCTTGCCACAATGTGGCAGCCCAGATGGGTTTGCCTCTGCGCTGCCAGTTGCTTTGCTTCCATTGCTGCAGCCAGCCCCACAAGGCATTTGCCACCATCCAGGAGTCAGTATAGAGATAGAGCACTGGCCACTTTTCCCGTTCAGCGATGTCTAAGGCCAGCTGGATGGCCTTTACCTCTGCAAACTGGCTCGATTCACCTTCTCCTTCAGCAGTTTCTGCTACTTGTCGTGTAGGACTCCATACAGCAGCCTTCCATCTCCGGTGCTTTCCCACAAGGCGACAGGACCCATCAGTGAACAGGGCATATTGCTTCTCATCTTCTGGCAGTTTGTTATACAGTGGGGCTTCTTCAGCACGTGTCACCTCCTCCTCTGGTGATAATCCAAAATCTTTGCCTTCTGGCCAGTCCATAATCACTTCCAAGATTCCTGGGCGACTGGGGTTTCCTACTCGAGCCCGCTGGGTGATCAGTGCAACCCATTTACTCCACGTAGCATCAGTTGCATGGTGTGTAGAGGGGATGTTTCCTTTGAACATCCAGCCCAGCACTGGCAGTCGGGGTGCCAGGAGCAACTGTGCTTCAGTACCAACCACTTCTGAAGCAGCTCGAACCCCTTCATATGCTGCCAATATCTCTTTTTCAGTTGGAGTATAGCGGGCTTCAGACCCTCTGTATCCCCGACTCCAAAACCCTAGGGGTCGACCCCGGGTCTCCCCAGGTGCTTTCTGCCAGAGGCTCCATGTAGGGCCATTCTCCCCGGCTGCAGTGTAGAGCACATTTTTTACATCTTGTCCTGCCCGGACTGGCCCAAGAGCTACTGCATGGACTATTTCTCGTTTAATCTGTTCAAAGGCTTGTCGTTGCTCAGGGCCCCATTTGAAATCATTCTTTTTCCGGGTCACTTGATAGAGAGGGCTCACGATCAGACTGTAATTTGGAATATGCATTCTCCAAAAACCCACAACGCCCAAGAAAGCTTGTGTTTCCTTTTTGCTAGTTGGTGGAGACATGGCTGCTATTTTGTTGATCACATCCATTGGAATCTGACGACGACCGTCTTGCCATTTAATTCCTAAGAACTGGATTTCTCGTGCAGGTCCCTTCACCTTACTTTGTTTTATGGCAAAACCAGCTTTCAGAAGGATTTGGACTATTTTCTCACCTTTCTCAAAAACTTCTTCTGCTGTGCTGCCCCACACAATGATGTCATCAATGTATTGAAGGTGTTCTGGAGCTTCTCCCTGTTCCAGTACAGTCTGAATCAGTCCATGGCAAATGGTAGGACTGTGTTTCCACCCCTGGGGCAGTCGATTCCAGGTGTACTGGACGCCCCTCCATGTGAAAGCAAACTGTGGCCTGCACTCTGCTGCCAGAGGGATTGAGAAGAATGCATTAGCAATATCAATTGTGGCATACCACTTGGCCGCCTTTGACTCCAGTTCGTATTGAAGTTCTAGCATGTCTGGCACAGCAGCACTCAACGGTGGAGTGACTTCATTCAGGCCACGATAGTCTACTGTTAGTCTCCACTCTCCATTAGACTTCCGGACTGGCCATATGGGACTGTTAAAGGGTGAGTGGGTCTTACTGATGACTCCTTGGCTCCTCAGTTGGTGAATGAGTTTATGGATGGGGATCAGAGAGTCTCTGTTGGTGCGATATTGCCGCCGGTGCACTGTTGTGGTGGCGATTGGCACCTGTTGTTCTTTGACCTTCAGCAACCCCACCACAGAAGGGTCCTTTGAGAGACCGGGCAAGGTAGACAGCTGTTCAGTTTCCTCCGTCTCCAAGGCAGCTACACCAAAAGCCCACTTGTAACCTTTTGGGTCCTTGAAATACCCTCTCCTGAGGTAGTCTATACCAAGGATGCACGGAGCCTCTGGGCCAGTCACAATGGGGTGCTTCTGCCACTCATTGCCAGTTAGGCTCACTTCGGCCTCCAATACAGTTAGCTCTTGAGATCCCCCTGTCACTCCAGCAATGCTGATGGGTTCTGCCCCTATATAGTTTGATGGCATTAAGGTGCACTGTGCGCCGGTGTCCACTAAAGCTTTATACTCCTGTGGGTCGGACGTGCCAGGCCATCGGATCCACACAGTCCAGTAAGCCCGGTTATCCCTTTCCTCCACCCGGCTGGAGGCAGGGCCCCTCTAGTCCTGATCATGGCATTCACAACTCACTTCCTGTAAATGTGAGTCAGGAGTCCCTCTATTACACTTAGAAATAAAATCTGCGCTTCTACTCCTCTGTCTGGGGACTTGCTCGCTGGAAACTGGAGCAGCAGCTTTCCTGGAAGAGCCTCCCTGAGTGACTGTTCTTCCTTGCAGTTCATGTACTCGTGCCTGTAGGGTCGAAGTAGGCTTGCCATCCCACCTCATCATGTCCTCTCCATGGTCACGCAGGTAGAACCATAGGGTGGCCCGTGGTGTGTATCCCCTTCTTTGAGCCAAAGGACGCTTATTCCTAACAGCTGAGACACTGCTCTGTCGAGGTGGGGAGTAGGACAGATCTTCTTTGAGTTGCTGGACCTCTTGGGATAGTTTCTCCACAGCAGAGACAAGCGAGGAAGAGATATTTGTGTCATAATCCCGGAGTCTATCACCTCTGCCACCGTTGGTGTCTCGTCATCTTTCCAGGACATCACTGCCAATGAGTTTGCATGCGAAGATGGTGCGCTCCGTACAAACTTCCGCCACATGGGTCGTGTGCACTCGGCTTCATCTGGATCTTTGGATGACCGTTGATCATCCAGGTCACCATAAATCACCTCAAACACAGCTAATTCCCTTAGATACTGGATGCCTTTCTCCATAGTTGTCCATTTTCCTGGGCGATATGTAACATCTTCTTTAAAGGGATACCTTTCCTTCACTCTGGACAGGAGTCGCCTCCAGAGGCTGAGGGCTTGTGGTTTTTTTCCAATTGCTTTGTCAACGCCCCCTTCCCCAGAAAGGGATCCCAATTGTTTGGCTTCTTTTGCCTCTAGTTCCAGGCTACTGGCCCCATTATCCCAGCATCGGAGCAGCCAGGTGACAATGTGCTCACCCGAACGACGGCTATAATCTTTTCGCATATCTCGCAACTCGCTTAAGGACAGGGATCGGGTGGTCTCTATTTCATTTATTACTTCTCCCTCCTCTCCCCGCGATGGCCCTGGTTCTTCATCATCCCGTTCTAAACGAGTTGATGTCCGCTTCCAATATTTCGTCTTGTGTATGGGGGCAACTGATACTGGTACGGGTTTATTTTCTGAGCTAGCTCCGGTACTTGTTGTGGGGGTTTGAGTGGCTGCAGTGCCTGTTGTCAGGGCTGGATTGTGTACAGTGGCAGTGACTTTGCATTTCAATCCAGAGACATTCTCTTCCCCCTGGGGGCACTGAATACTGTTGAGCAGGGCTCGGTATGCATGGGCCAGACCCCAGCACGTTGCAGTTATCTGTGTCTCTCTGGAGTTCCCAGCGTAACAACATACTTTCTCCAAATATTCTACTAGTTTTTTAGGATTCTGCACTTGCTCGGGGGTGAAACTCCAAAACACTGGGGGTGCCCACTGCCCTAGGTATTTGCCTATGCTATCCCACATGCCCTGCCACTCGTAACTATCAAGCCTCGGGGCAGATTTCTGGGTGATATTCTTAAGTTGCTTAGTCAAAACCAAAACAACATGCCCAAAAACTAACAATAAGTGCACCTTAACCACCCAAGGATGTTCAAGATACAAAAACGTTGTTGTAACAAAGGCACAGACATCATAGAACAAAGTTGCAAAGGTATTATTCTGTATTTCCTCCATATAAAATCTCTCAGAGGAGGAGGTATAATTGCTAATTGCCTCAACAAGGTGGCATCCGAAGTACAGTAACGGTTTCAGCAAAAACCCCAAATACCAGATAAAGCTGAAAACGAGTGTTTGTATAACAAATCTTGTAGGCAAAACATTACTAATCACAGCAGAACACAGCAGACTCAAACAACCAACACCGATTTTTAACACCAACTGCAAAAAGGACAACATGGTGCTGGGACCAGCAGCTGTTGTTATCTCCAACCCTTGAGCCCCACGTTGGGCGCCAAAAAGACTGTCGTGGTTTAGCGGCAGCTCAGCCCCACACAGTCGCTCGCTCACTCCCCCACCGGTAGATGGGGGAGAGAATCAGAAGGGTAACGCTCGTGGGTTGGGATAAGAACAGTTTAATAATGAAAATTAAAAGAAACAACAGTAGAAATGCAATGTAAAGGAGAACAACGAGAGGCGCAAAGCCCCGGGGGAGGGGGAAAGGAAGGGAGGGGAGAGGGGGAACGAACCGCCGGAACAAACCGCACGCGCCGCAGTCGCCCGCCGACCCGGCGCCGCGCCGCCTCCGCGCTGCCATTGCCCCCCCCTCAATATACTGGTCATGGTGTCACATGGTATGGAATGAACCTGCCATTGGCCAGTCGGGGTCAGCCGCCCCCACCATGGCCCTGCCCCTCCCAGCCCCCCTGCCACGCCACGCGGCAGAGCGCGGGAAGCTGGAAAGGTAGCTGACCCCCACAGTGAGGAGAATTAACCCCTTCTCAGCCAAAACCAGCACATCCCCTCATCCAGAGCATCAATGAAGATATTGAACAGGACCGGCCCCAACACTGAGCCCTGGGGAACACCACTCGTGACTGGCTGCCAACTGTATTTGACTCCATTCACCACCACTCTCTGGCCTCGGCCATCCAGCCAGTTTTTAACCCAGCACAGAGTGCACTCGTCCAAGCCGTGAGCAGACAGCTTCTCCATGAGCATGCTGTGGGAGACAGTGTCAAAGTCCAAGTAGACAACGTCCACAGCCTTCCCCTCATCCACTAAGCAGGTCACCTTATCATAGAAGGAGACCAGGTTAGTGAGGCAGGACCTCCCTTTCATAAACCCATGCTGGCTGAGCCCGATCCCCTGGGTGTCCCGCATGTGCTGCGCAATGGCATTCAAGATGATCTGCTCCATGACCTTTCCCTGGCACCGAGGTCAGGCTGACAGGCCTGTAGTTCCCCAGATCCTCCTTCTGACTCTTCTTGTAGAGGGGCGTCATATTTGCTAGTTTCCAGTCATCTGGGACCTCCCCTGTTAACCAGGACTGATGATAAATGATGGAGAGTGGCTTGGCGAGCTCCTCTGCCAGCTCCCTCAGTATCCTCGGGTAGATCCCATCCGGCCCCATGGACTTGTGAACATCCAGGTGAAGGAGCAGGTCAGTGACTGCCACCTCTTCAACAACTGGGACTTCATTCTGCATACTATCTCCATTTCCCAGCACAGGGGCCCGACAACCCCGAGGATGACCAGTCTGACTATTAAAGACTGAGGAAAAGAAAGCATTAAGTACCTCAGCCTTCTCCTCATCTTTTGTGGCAAGGTTACCTTCCGCATCCAACAAAGGAGGGCGATTCTCCCTGGCCCTCCTTTTGTCACTGATGTATTTATAAAAACATTTTTTGTTATCTTTCACGGTGGTGGCCAGTTTAAGTGCCAACTGGGCCTTTGCCTTCCTAATATTTTCCCTGCATAACCTCACAACATCCTTGTTGTCCTCCTGAGTCACCTGCCCCTTCTTCCAAAGGCGGTAAGCACTCCTTTTTCTCTTGAGTTCCAGCCAAAGCTCACTATTCAGCCAAGCCGGTCTTCTCCCCCACCTGCTCAACTTACAGCACATGGGGACGGCCTGCTCCTGCACCTTTGAGACTTCCTTCTTTAATAACATCCAGCCTTCCTGGACTCCTTTGCCCTTCAGGACTGCCTCCCAAGGGACTCTGTTAACCAGACTCCTTAACAATCCAAAGTCTGCCCTTCTGAAGTTCAGGGTAGCGGTTTTGCTGACCCTCTTCCTTACTTCTCCAAGAATCCAGAACTCTAGCATATCACAGTCGCTAAGCCCAAGATGGCCTCTGACCACCACATCACCCACCAGGCCTTCTCTGTTCATAAACAGCAGGTCCAGCAGGGCACCTCCCCTGGTTGGCTCGCTTACCAGCTGCGTCAGGAAGTTATCATCTCCCACACACTCCAGGAACCTCCAAGACTGCTTTCTCTCTGCTGTGTTGTATTTCCAGCAGATATCTGGTAAGTTGAAGTCTCCCACGAGAACAAGGGCTAGTAATTGTGAGACTTCAGCCAACTGCTTGTAGAGAACTTCATCTGACTCCTCATCCTGGTTGGGTGGCCTATAACAGACTCCCACCAGGATGTCTGCCTTACTGGCCTTCCCCCTGATCATTACCCATAAGCACTCAACCTTATCATTACGTCGTTACGTTATGAGTCTAAGAGAAATTCTCCTTTCTCTTGCCCTTTTTTTTTTTAAAAAAAAAAGCAATAGTAAGAATGTCACTCTCCCCTTATTTATTTTCAGGTCAATCATGAGAAAGAGGAAAGAGAGAGCCCCTTTCTGAAAGGCAAAATTTATCCTGAGCCATCACCTTATATTAGAAGAAAGCTTTTCCTTCCCAACAGTTATCCTTTGTCAGCATCACAGGAATGTCTAGGACACTGTAGTCAAAAGCAGGAGCTATCACTGCTAAGTACCATACACAAACATGGATGCTTATAAAAGGAAAAACCCTGCTCTGGAGAACTCTAAGTATCTACTAATCAAAGAGGTAACAGTGGGGGAAGGTTAAGTAGCTCCATTTTGTAGGTAGGATATCAAGGCAAAGGTGGATTCATTGACTTCTGTCACATAGGCAAGTACTGAATCTAGATTTCCTAAATCCTGATTCTGTTTCAGCCCTCAAAACCACACTTTATTGTAGGTATTTTCTCTCTGCACTTTCTTACAGCCTCACTTTCCCACCTAAAGGAAGACAAAGACGACCAGTTTTGAGAAAGACAACTGAGAAGCTGCCAACATCTTAATGAAATCTGAGGTTAGCTACAGTAAACTCCATCTCTATGCCTAGTCTTGTCTCATTACAGCATGTCAAGACCCTACATATTCTTCTTAAAATCAGCCAAGTCTGGTATTGTGCCTCAATGATCCATATGAAAATCTTCACTCAAAAAGATCCTTAGTATTTCAGGTAAATTACTTAGTGATTTCTGTAAGGGGGGGGGGGGGAGGGGGGAGAAAATAAAGGAAGCACATGTGAAAACAAGAATCTAGTGAGCAGGAAACTTAATTGGGGTGGGGAAAGGAAAGCCAGTGTCTGTTCACTTAGTTTGAATTAGGTAGGGCAGGGATTTGTACTGGGGAAGATCCATATGTCAAGCAAATGTCATGCCTGCCTGTTTGGGTTGATTTCTGCTTTTCTGGCCCTTTCATTTGAAGAAGAATTTTCTAACAGATCCAGGAAATCAGTCTCAAATAAATGCATAACCAAAACCACCATGATCCCTCAAATGGAAAGGTCTTGAACTGACATTTTCTAGGGAAAATATTTTCATTAAAAAGAAAAAAAGCATAAGGCCCTAGCAAGAGTCTCATGCATTATCAAGCACACTGTCTAGGCTAGGACAAAAACTAAAACCAAACACAAAACAACAACAACAACACTAAAAAAAAAAGAGAGAGCAAGAGAAGAAATGAGGAGAGGGATCATGAGATGACAGAGACTAGTATACCTCCAAGTCAAGACAGCAATGCTGATTTCCTCTAGATACACAGAATCAGAGCACAGCATTTGGGAAGCTTAAGCGCTGCATATTAGTGTTATCATTGCAAGCATGAGGGAAACAGACCCACTTGCACTTAGACTTCTTAAGGAGAAATCAGAGTTAGGAGCTGTGCTGGTTTTGGCTGAGAAGGGGTTAATTCTCCTCACTGTGGGGATCGGCTACCTTTCCAGCTTCCTGTGCTCTGCCGCGTGGCGGGGGTGCTGGGAGGGGCAGGGCCATGGTGGGGGCGGCTGACCCCGACTGGCCAATGGCAGGTTCATTCCATACCATGTGACACCATGACCAGTATATGGCGGGGGGGCGGCCGGCCGCGGCAGTACGCGGCTCGGCGGTGAGTGGCTGCGTCGCTTGCGGTTTGTTCCCTCCCCCCCCCCCCCCCCCCCCCCGGGGCTTTGCGCCTCTCGTTGTTCTCCTTTACATTGCATTTCTGTTGTTGTTTCTTTTAATTTTAATTATTAAACTGTTCTTATCCCAACCCACGAGCGTTACCCTTCTGATTCTCTCCCCCATCTACCGGTGGGGGAGTGAGCGAGCGACTGTGTGGGGCTGAGCTGCCGGCTAAACCACGACAGGAGCTTTATTTGCTTCAGTCAAAGGAGAAACGGTATAAACTGTTCTTTCTGGAAATGTGCCTTTGCTCACAGGTTGAAAAGTAATTTTAGGATGGACAAACTGACATATATGGTAGCTCACACTCCAGGTTTGAAAGAGTGAATCTAGGTTTTAGCAATTGGATGAACTGGTGATTTTAAGTTTACATGATAGATACTATGAACCTACTGGTTTAGGATTTCTGTATATCGTTGACCTGGTCCCTACTTCAGAAGCTAAACTCACAGAAAAGCACATTTACAGAAAAGCAGTTTTCTTTAAGTGGAACAAGAAGAAAACTGGAACACAGCTTCTATAAACCTGATAGTGGACACAAAGAAAAGGAATGAATGGGCAAGCAGATGAAAGTAGTTGTAAATTGATGTGATCTGCAACTGGATGGTTATGCAGTCGCTATATGCTGAACAGTTGCTAACTGTTGCTTTAACCATAATTTTATTGAAGCAAATGCTCCACGACCATGTCTTTCTGGGGAGAATAGACTCCAACTGTCTTCCCCAAGTACCTGGGTTTTGATGAAGGTTTTCTGGGGGGTTGCTATTTGTGTGTGTATGCACGTGCTACCACAAAGAGAATGAGAGAACACAAATATTTATAGGGAAAAAATTTAAAAAGACAAATTTTCTCTGATGGAATAAATACTTCCATTTAAATTTTTTTTAAACACTGTTGAATTCACCTGGTACAGATCTGATCTTAATCTTATCCCAGTTGATTTAAGTGCTTTAAAAATGAAGTAAGGAAAAAAGGGTCATTCATGTTGATTAAAAGGGCATTAGGCTAGATTTCAAAAAGCCACAGGGTAGTATGTCATCTTAGTCTAAGTTCAAGGTTAGAGCTGGTATTAAAAGGCAAAGCAAGTGAAATCAAGAGGGTTGCTGTTAAAATTGGCTCTTACAATAGTGTTGGCTTCTGTTCAGAACTCTCTTGGCCTTTGGACAAGATACTGCAATTCAATAGCAGCTAGCAGAGACTTTCTAGGACTCAAGGGTGTTTTCTGACACATAAATGGAGAGACCTCCAGTGGCTAACATGGATAGGTGCAAGACTTCAAGCAACATCTCAGGAGCAGTTCTGGCTGACTGGAAGGGCTATGAACAACCATAATAACAATGGTTATAAAGAGCGCTTGCACATCAGTGCAAAAGAATGAGGAGCAAAGAGGATAAATGTGACTCTTAATCCTCAGCTATCTGCATGGGAAAGTATGATTAATAACTACAGAGGCTTAACATAACCTCCTCAGATAATGACTGAGGTGGCCTTCTCCGAGCCCTGATTATCTTCTTCTAATGGGCTTCATTTATTGTGTAAACTAATAACCAAGGCCCAAGCACTGCACACTCCAGGGTCTGCAGGAAAAACACCGGGCCCAAATGTGATTAAGTTGGTGAAGACTGCTCAGCAACACAATGTGTTGCTTGAGTGGGGGGGTGGAGACCAGGAAGAAGGAAGGAGAAGCAATGTATCCTGCAAAGAAATGAAGCAGACAGTAGCAGTGATCTACCCTTTAGTGTCAACTTGCTGGTATAAATCCCCTGCCTTTCAAATGGGATTGCTATGAGTTTTCATCTGGAATTGGTGGAAAGCCAGAATACAGCCCCAAGGTGCTAATACCAAGGAAGAGAGGCATTGGTAATGAGGGCATCTGCAGTGCTATCCAGAAAGTCAGCAGCAATGCTAGATCTGGAGAGTAACTCGAGTTGTCAGTCAGAGTTTCAGTGCTGGAGAGCAAAGGCGTGCTCAAAGAAAGCTGGATTCCCCAAAGTGAATGAGTTCAACAACACAACCCTGGCCCAGAAAAACAAAATGAACTTCCAGCTCCCCTGGCTGTATCTCTAAAGTGCAAGCACAGCTGAAGGGAGGCAGCTTTACAGGGCATATAAAGAAAGAGGATAAAATTCTCATTTGAGCTGCACTGATGTAAAGAAGCTTAAACTCTGCAAGAGATCATGGAGTTACTCTGAATTTACACCCAGCAGACAAGAGTACAGACTAAGAGCCACCCTCACTGTGAAGCATATTTCTTAGCCGCACAATGAACATCACATTAGATTATGCAAACTGAAATAATTGTAAATACCCAACTTATCTGGACCCATTTGTGCTGTCTGCTTAATTGTTGCACTTCACTCAACAAGGACAATGAAATTAGTTTGGACAGGCTCACTTAAGAGGCTGTGCTACAGCAGCTTGGGTTCAGAGTGCTGATGAAAAAGTTTTTAAGGCTTAATAGAATAAAAATAAAAGAGAAACACATAGCAATATAGATGAAATTGGGACCTCCACTGGGACACAAGACGCTGAAGGGTGTCACATCTATATTTTACTCTTTGTAGTGTATCCACATTTGTAGAGCCTGTACTATAGTTTCCAAAAAACATACAGAACCCACAAATATATTCATTTTCACAGGATCCCCTCAGCAGCAGTCCGCTTGTTGGAAGCTAGTGACATGTTGTGCCCAGTTTCCCCAGGAATGTCTTAGCCTCTCCCCTCTCAAGTGAAAATGTGTGTAATATCAAGCAATATGAAGGTGCAGTGGTAGAAAAAATTACAAGCTGGGAGCAGCAGGCTACTACCACCAAAACAGCTAGCCTGCAAGGCTTGCCCCCCCTTCCCCTGAGCAGGATAAGCATAGGCACAGAAATCAATCCCTAGTCACAGAATAACAGAATCCCAGACTGGTGGGGGCTGGAAGAGACCTCTGGAGATCATCCCGTCCAACCCCCCTGCTTGAGCAGGCACACCCAGAGCAGGGGGCACAGGACCACGTCCAGGTGGGGTTTGAATGTCTCCAGAGAAAGAGACTCCACAGCCTCCCTGGGTAGCCTGTTCCATTGCTCTGTCACCCTCACAGGAAAGGAGTTTTTCCTCATATTGAGGTGGAACTTCCTGTGTTCCAACTTGTGACCATTGCCCCTTGGCCTGTCATTGGGCACTACTGAAAAGAGTCAACTCCCATCATCCTGACACCCACCCTTCAGATATTTATAGGTATTTATGAAATCCCCCCTCAGTCTTCTCCAGGCTGAACAAACCCAGGTCTCTCAGCCTTTCCTCATAAGGGAGATGCTCCAGTCCCCTGATCATCTTGGTAGCTCTCCACTGGGCTTGCTCGAGATGTTCCCTGTAGTCATTCCTCAGTTGCTCTAAGGAAGAACAGGCAAGAGAACACCGCATGAACAAACCTCCCCTGGCTGCCTTGTTTCTCTTGGGCAACATGAACATACACTGAAGAGCTCACATACACTAAGCCTCACAATTTTAAGAAACATCAGATTTACAACAAGCTAACTCTGTTATCTATATATGTGTAGTGTCACAAAACGTGAAAAGGACCAGTAACCTTAGTCTCTCCCTTTGTCTGGAAAAAAATACGCGATCTCCCAGGCAGTAGTTGGGAAGCATTGTGTTCCTCTTCAGCAGCTGTAATCTCAACTCATTTCACCAAGCAGGCATTACATGAACACAGGGTAATGTTTCCAGCAAATCTACAAAGAAGATAAGAGATGGCAAGGACAGACATGCAGAGTGAGATGGGATGGAGGAGAAAAGAAGGAGAAAATGCTGTCTGGCCAGACACGAGGCACTAGTGTGACTTTATTGAGAAAGGACACCACAAAGTAATGCAAAAGACACAAGCTGCATCTAAGGTGTTTACCAAAGAAAACCTTGACAGTAAGCCAGCCATAAATAAAAAGACCCAGAAAATCTGATTCCAGTTTTACCACCCTGGAAACAACATGCTATTCCATGCCAGCATATCTTATATGTTTACCATGCAAAGTCACTATAGTAGCACAGAAATGACTGAGCCATTCACAGAACGAGAGAAAAATAAATTCACTCCATCTGTTTGAAGGAGCAACCTGAGCTTGGAATGGATTAGTTATAGCTGGACAAGAGTTGCTCTGCCAAAACCTGCCTACAAAGCCAGTGATCAAAACAGTCATTTTTTGCAACACGCCAAAGAAAGTAGCAGAGGCTTTGAGGATTGTAGTTTACCATACCTAAAGGGAAAGGAACAACTTCATTCTAGCACCATAGGATTCATCTGCTGCTGAAAATGCATGTGTATCAGGGTCAAAATATGGTAGAGAACTCAAATAAAATTGAAGGCACATATTTTTAAAAGGAACTGTATTTTAAAAAGCTGATTTTTTTTTTTAAGGGGTGAAATGGTGGGCAGGGGAGGGGAGAAAAAGTATGGGAAACAAGATATAAGAAGTTCCCAGGAGATTTGATGTTGCTGGAAACCTGCTAAGTGCAGCAACTCGTACATGCAGTGCCGCTGTAAGTCTCTCACTGCAGCTACTCAACAGTGCAAAGTCACTTCAGATATCTACTTGCCTGAACTGATAGTGCAGTCTCATGGTCAGTCATTCCCCACCACTTTCTCCTTGCCAAAGTAAGAGCGCAGCAGAAGTAAACCACAGAAGCTAAATAGGTTACATCATGTCAAGTCCTATCAAAATTATCTGTAAGTGGAGAGACGGGACAGTTTTTGCCACTCCCAAAAGCATTCCAGCTCAGCTAGTTGTTTAAAAGGTGTTCTTAACATTAAGCACAGTTTTAAGCCTAATGCACAAATCATGCTCTTAGACTAATACAGGATACACAGCTTTTTTTAAAAGACCTGCAGCCAGTAGCTGGATTTCAACTGAAAGTCTGTTTTCAACATGCATAGATGTTCCTAACCTACATAGCATAAGTAGCACTACACAGAAATAATGTTTCAGGCAAGATTCAAGTCCTTATTGTATAATCACCCCTCAGAAATTACAGTTGTGGAATGTAATTGCTCCACAGCATTCAAGTCTGTGGTTTCATGTTTTCATTGCTATTATACATGCTATTTAAATTAAACTAGACCAAGACACACCTCTATGGGTTTCATTGATAAGAATTTTGATGGCAGACATACATACTTGAGCCATCACTCTTGTGTATGGTCTCTGTACTTTAAAAAAATTACTTTTGTCTGAGCATCTGAAGGATTTAAAGACATGTATACACTGCATGAAGAAACACAGAGGAGGCAGCTTACACCAATGTAAGCTATGAGTAGTACAGCTGCCACTGGTAAACCTATAATATAGGTGGGCATATCACCACAGGTGGAAGTTCAAATCACATAATTATACATCATCTTCATCTAACTGCTTTATTGAAAGTTTACGTTGGCCTTGCATTACAGATCACAATCAGCACATGCTTCTCCATTACTATATAGTACAAATACAGGAAGTGGGTGTTTATGGAAAGGTTAGCCTATGAACAATGGCCCCTGAACTAGGTAATTTCACACAATATCATCCATATGACTGAACAGATGAAAAGTAAATTGACTGCTAAAGGGTGCCTGTTCTTCTCTTCCTCTATCTCTCTGTGACTGAGAACATGGATGAGAAGTGGAAGTTTACTGCTTGGAAGTTATTCCTGGGCATATCCCATCATCACTTGAACCAGTAGGGTGATGCAACTGGAAACCCCATTGTTTAGGGTTCATGAGTATCTAATGGCTAACACTGTTGAAACACCAAGACACCAACCCTCTTCAGTTCCTATAGTTTGGAGCTGGGACCTCTCTCTAGTAGAAAAGTCCGTGGGAGCTACTGAAAGGCTCAGCAGGTGTCAGAGATGCTCAACATTTTGTGAGATCAGATATTTGGATGCAAAGATTCTTGGCAGAAATATGTTTCCTCATTTAGAGCTATTATACTGTTCACGATTGTGCTGGTTTTGGCTGAGAAAGAGTTAATTCTCTTCACTAGTGCCTGTAGTAGCCAGGGAGCTCTCCAGCTTCCCATACTCTGCCAGGTGGGCAAGAGGCTGGGAGGGGCGAGGCCACAGCCAAGACAGCTGACCCCAACTGGTCAATGGGATATTCATTCCATACCATGTGACACCATGACCAGTATATTAACGGGGACAGTTGCGGGGGGGAGTGGCAGGCAGTGGCTTGTGGGGTCAGGTGAGGTGGTAGTGAGCAGCTGCATCATGTGCAGTTTGATTTGGTTGTTCATTCCCCCTTCCCCCCCCCCCCCCCCAAGTTTCTCCTCTCTCGTTATTTTCCTTTTTCACTGTGTTATTGTTGTTATCATTTTATTTTAATTATTAAACTGTTCTTATCTCAGCCTATGAGCTTCACCCTTCTGATTCTCTTTCCCCATCCCACCAGTGGGGGAGTGAGTGGCTGTGTGGGGCTGAGTTGCTGGCTAAACCACGATGACAACATAATTTTAGCACTGACAAATACAGCTGAGTCTGCTCTTTCCTACTCCATATAAATCCCTTGACCTTAATCAGATCACTGCTGATTTACACTTGTGTAAATGAAGTCAGAATCAAACCCGTGGTATTCACAAATGTAAGGCCAGAGTAAGCATTACTTACAGACAAGAGACAACCCTTCAGAGGAAGGAATCATTTTCATGCAAATATCCTTAAAAATGAGGAACAAGAGTTAGAAATAAGAGTATGAATAAAATGCAATCAAGAAGCACTCCTAGATCAGTTTTGCTTCTGATTTCACGATGCTGCATCAGCTGCTCTTAAAGTAGCTTAAGCCCAAAATCTGACCTACCTGAAACTTGTTATATATAATTTTTCATCAGGGATCTGTGAGCTAACTCAGTCCCTAGGCTTGGCTTTGAAGGTAGCTGAAGGTGCTCAGCTACTTCCAGGATCTGAAAAGATTTGATTGCTGTGTTCATTGAAAATGGAAACATTTTTTTTCTGAGATCCAGGTCTGCCCTCAAATTGTTACATATTATCTATTTATTTATAGATAAACAGTGGCATTATGGTTTGGAGAATAGGGGCCCTTTGATTTCCTTGACTAGCCTATGGGAGTTTACAGATATGCATATAAATGAGGCCATACATACAAATATGCAGAACAGACAAGTGAAAATATACAGCATCTCTTCAAAATTAAATACTTTGATTGCTCCAATCACAAGAAGTTGTAAAACTACCCTGAATAATTAATTTAGTTTCTGTTATCATATTGCTGTCTCTTGGGACCCTCAGTCCTGTCATCATTTGCCCTTTATAATTTATTCAGCTTGTACTTGCCTGAATCCTTTCTACTTATCATTCATCTTTACAGTTGTACATAAAATTAAATTGATCCTCCTATGGTAGACATGTCAGAGAGAAAAGTTGTCATTAAATAACACATAAAAAAAATGAAGGTCCAGCAAAACCTTTTGTCGAATAAATTGGAGATCATCCTTTGAGAGCCAAAAGGTGTCAAATTAGAAAGACAAGACAATGCTACCTTTATAAATTATTTTTTGCACACCATTTTTCAATTGCCACTAAATCTCAAACACAACTGAGAAGCCTTGTTCCTATTTTGCATATCAAGCTAAGCTTGGTTAGCCACCACAAATGCGATGAATACACCAGTCTCAGCTGAGATAACAACATACATCCAACACACTGGTTCTATCAGAATGCTTGCACTGTAGCGTTTTCCTCCAAAGCTCTTTGGACTGGGTAGCAGAGAGATAATTTACTTTGTATTCTAGAGGCTGCTGTATAGGGATACAGAAGCCAATCTTTAACTAGTGAAATGGAACTTTAATGTTTACCAAGCAGATAGGACCCAGGTGTTTCATCTCATCTGGTGAACAGAACAGCACTGTCAAACTACAGGGGTTTTTAGCAAATGGAAAGTGCATATGGTTTCCTCACCTTCTCTTGTCCCATCCTCTCCCAAAGCAAGATCCAAAAGTCCTTTTACTGGCTGGTCAGTCAGAAGGGGGAAACAAGGGGTAAAAATAAACAAATAATTAATTAAATCTCTTTAACCATGGCATTGACTCCCAAAGATTTTAAAGCACTGGAGAATTTCTACAGGACTGGTTTTTGCAAGTCTCTTACCTCAAATCTGTTTTTATTCCTTTTCATCTTAATTTTTATCTTCAGAAAACAGACATGTTTCTCCCAAGGAAACAATTAAATGTGTTTTCTTTCAAAATCTAAAGGGCATGGTGAGCAAGCTGTGTGTTCAGCAGGCTACTTTAATCAATGGAACCCATCCAGCCTGCCACTGCTGACAAAATTGCAATTTACATTGGTAGAGAAAGCTTTTGAAATGGGAAGATGTGGAAATATAATACCATTTTTGGCATAACACAGTGTGCAGGGTGATATGTGGTTTAATGGTTTTCTAACAGGCTTTTGGAAAAAGCTTTGAAACATTAAAAAAGACAATAAGACTGTACAATTACAGCAGTCTGCTTGAATAGTGAAATCTATGCTATATGCACAGAACTTCTGAAGTCCACATGACACTTATGTCTCATTTAAGCCTTATTACAAGGATTCAAGAGGGGCTAGATTTTTCAAGACACACACACACCACCACCCCCCCCATGCTCAGGTGTCTTTCCTCACATATACATAAGAATTCGAGATGGATAAGACCAATAACATTGAAAAACTTATAAAAGTTTTTTTTTAACTAATTACAACTTTAGTTTCATTAGAGAGGGTTTTTTGCTTGTTTAAAACTGGATTTAATATGAGTTTTATGAAATTACTTGTCTTCTAATGTTAAAGATGTATATTTTTGCATATGATAAATAAAGCAGAATGCATTTTTTCTAGATTGCAGAAGAGACAAAGGATATCAGAACAGTTAGGAAGAAAACTAATTATGTTATGGACTAAGAAATTTAGCATATCAGTACTACCACCCTCCCTTTCAAGAGGAATAGATACAGTAAGAAAACCCAGTCTATTTTCCAGCCTGAATAAGCCCCAGAGATTGCTACTTAATTTCGCAGTTACTCTTTGCAAGTCTTAAAGGGAGATTTTAACATTATACAAAGAGGCAGTGCCTCCAACCAAGTATACATGGACTATTCCCTCCCATTGCCTGAGAGTGCCACAAAGAACTACAGGAAAAAAATGCCACTGTACTTATCATACATGAGCTCAGTTTATTTGTGCTATAAATAAAAGTAGATCTTGATAGCATAATTACATTTCTCAGCATTATCCTCTGCCGTATGCTTCAGAAAGAAAAAAAAGGGGAGAAAAGTTGGCTTCACTAAAATTTGTAATCAAAATTACTACACTTAAAACCTAATTTTATTTCTCTGATTTCATTTCCTGTGGAGCTTTGTGGGGCAAATAGATAATATTATACCAAATCTGCAGGCAGATAATTCTCACATCCCCTGCACTGTCATTGTCTAGATCACCTTCCCCCCCCCCGTGCTTTCCCTGAGACCATGGGCTGTGTTTTTGATATTGCATTTTATCGTGGAGAGCTATATCAGCATCTGAAATCCCAAGGGTGAATCAACTTTTACATTCTCTACTTTCTCTCTCCTGCTCCCCCAAATTACTCTTCCTTGCCTAATTTGCTTTTTATAATGTTGGAGGGGGGAAGTGGTTTCCCGCTATGAGGGATTAGCACAGATTATGGTGAATAGTGTTAATTATAGGTGGGGAAAGAGAATAGTGCATCTCTCCAATCTGTTCTTGATTTCCCCCGTGTCTGGCTGGCTGGTAATAAGTCTCCTTTAATCTGGCAGTCCCCTTGGTGAAATCAGCACCACGGACAGCAATATTGATTGCTGCTGAGAAACCATCACAGCTGCTCAACCAAATTACCTTTGATATGTGACCTTTAATGTAATTACTGCAACATCAAAGCATTTCTATAAATTATTAAAGAACTAATATACTTCATCATCCAGCTACTCTATTATATGTGAAATAAACAATCGTGTAAACGCTAGAATTTGAATTGTCTGACACTTGCAAAGTGCTCTTTACACATACATACATACCCTGCAATGTTAACCTTCCATTTTAGGTAAGACAATTTCAAACTGTCCAAAACAGCCTAATTTATTTAGATGAGGAGGATTTAGCTAATAATTTTATGTTTTGCATTCCATTCTATTTGCATCAAAATATCTATCATGATTCCTCCCTGCCCAAAACCAAAGTGCCATAAAGACTTTATTAATCAACACATACCTGCTAGGAAGTCTTTTGATTATTCCACAATATGGCTTTATGTCCCACATATAACATAGAAATATGTGAAACATTTCTGTCATCTTACAAAGCACATCCAGAAAGTAATTACTGTAAAATGTGCGCATGTAGCCACTCCACTAAAAACAAAGTGATGCATAGCTAAGAGGCAAGGCATCTGAATGTGGACACAAACTCCTCATGCCTCACCATTACCATACATTAGCATTCATGTACATATTATTAAAAATAGCTCAATTCTGTGTTTTATAATACAAAGAATACAAACAGTAATATTGCAAGAGCAGGCAAATACTCAGTTTACTGGGGGATGGGAAAGAAGTATCTTAATTTAATGCCTCACTGTAGTACTATTTTATTTTTTTTCTATATCAGGCTTATTAATTATTTTTGATACCTCCTCAGTAGTGCTGTTTGTGTCACAGACAGTAGAGGGTCAAGAGAAGGTGTTATATATGTGTCATTTATGAACTCGTGTGAATGAGGACTTAGATCCCTGAACTTACAAGTGCTTTTTATTTTATAGTGATGAACTATGCTTGATATTGTTGGTGCATGTTATCAAGAACAGTCAGGTAAGTCATAAATAATTCTCTGCTACTCACATGGGAACCATAAAACAGTATCCAGGCATGATAATTTATCAAGAGACAAGGCTGGCTTCCTTAACTAAACTACAGTGACATCGTTCAGAAGATGAGTTCAGAAACTTGGCAGAAAGCCAGGGTTTTCTGGTGGAAAGTAAAACTTTATCCTAAGACAAACAGAACTGGAAATGAAAGGGATGGGAGAAGTCAGTGCTCAGAACTCTCAAAAAACTGTTTGCTATTTTAGACAGAGGATTCACTATTCCAAATTCAATCAGATCCTGATGTGTCACCTCAAAGTGTAAAACAAAACACTGTTTTCTGAAGTCAATGTAGTCAGTATGGGCTATATGTGATAGAAATTACAGAAACCAAGAAAGAAATGTTTTGCCTGTAATCTAGAATAAGTCAGTATAACCTCTGAAGGAAGTCTTGATCCTAATGCAAAAGCTGGTTGAGTTTTCCCACTGTCCAAGACAACAGTTTTGACTTTGAGAGTTTTGTGATTTGAAATCTCTAAAATGCAGACTGTGAACCTATAAAGAAGTAATTAAAAAAAAAAAATCCTAAATCATTAATTGCCCTCCTTCCCCAACTCTAAGCCCTCACAGTCTCACTGACCCACTGTTTATTGAAGATATTCCCATCATACAACTTCAGGATGAGATTTTAACCTCATAGAGAAGATATGAGTTCCATATGAAAGTGAGTGGTCTGACTCCTAATGAGGAGAGCAATCAGTCTCAGTAAAAACAACTGGAATTTCAGTTAGTATCTTTTAAATACACAATACTCTATTAATCACAAACTTATCTCTAGTTTGATAAATACATATTTGATTTCAAGCATATTTCAGAAAATTTCAGGTAAAATGTTACATGAAAAATTCCTATTCAAAATATATTTTTTTTGTATATCCAGTTCTATCATTCAGAGGAGAGAGAAGTAAAAAGAAAGCATCACGGGGGGGAAAAAAACCTAAACCCAACAAGGCTCAACTTACTTTCAATCTGCAGCTAACAAGTTTCTAGAAAAAAATAATTCAGAGGGAGTTGTCAGCTGACAGAAATGTATTTTTAGGGAATGAAGTATATATATATTTACATAAGGTATGGCCTTTAAAGAAAAGACAAAGATAGATGTAGATGAGCAAGTGCGTGGGCATCTCCATACTGGCAAGGTGGCAGAGGTAGGTAAATAGACCCAGGATGATGGAAACAAGCAGAGCAGAATCAGCACTTTCTTCAGCAACACAGAGCAACTGATGCATCTTAGGTTTTGTGGAAAGGTAGGTTATGGGTACGCAGGACTCAGTCATTCAACACCAACTAATAAAGGCAGACCTTTGGGTCAATTTCCTCTCAGTTTAGATGCAACCTGGAACCCTCAGGATTCCACTCTTAATTACTTGATCTCTGACTTGTGTCATGAAACCGGCCTTATTCTAGCCACAGGAGTACTGCACTTGGCTGTTTCCAACCCATGTACCCTGGCTGAATCTAGATAGTCTCTCTCTAATCAGTTACTAAAGTAACTGATTCAAACCACTTTGTCATCAGGAATACATTTTCATTCTGTGATAACTCAATAATGTTATCTGTTTCTTGATTTCTTGCTGCCACATCTTGCTTCAGAGAAGAAAAATAGTAAGAGGTAGCACCCAGTGAGGACTTCTAATATTTTATTGTAGTAGTCAGAATCCTAAAGCCTTTCCTCAGCTGAGTAAGGCTGGAAGAGTCCAGCCTATAACCAGTTAATTACTGTTTTCCTGATTCCTAATAAGTGCACGGAAACCACTTGGGTGGGTTGGTGGTATTTTGATTTTATTAGCACAGTGTAAATAGTGAATCATCCAAGCAACCAGAGACATTATGCTTCCAAAACCAAGATGGGAACTCCATATGTAACCCATTTTAGATTTAAAGAAAAAAAGTTATCAATCTGGACTCACCCCTGGCAGTGTCTTCTGTTCATGCAGTGCACTCTGGGCCTTTAGAGCAGACTCCCTTTCGCAGTATGTTAGGAAGGCACAGCCTGTAAACAAAAGGCAAAACCTCATTAAGAGCAGTGCTTCAGAGGGGATCTGTTTAAAACTGAGACATAGAGCATACCACTTTCCCAGTAAATCAATCATAAAAATCTCTCCTTAGTAGGTCAGTCGTAAAGAGCCAAGAAATGAAGCTATCATCACTTCCTCTGAGCCCTGATGAAAAGTGAGGAACAGTGTGGCTATGAGTGCTTATTTTTGTTTGAATACATGCTTAAGTGTCAGATACAGAGGGTTGTACAGGATTAGAGATCTCAAAGAACCCACATGGTGGCAAAGTGGGGCATGAGATCCCATTCCTGCTCCAGCAGCAGCACTGGGAACAAGCCCCTTACTGCCATATCGCACTGAAGGGCTCATGCCCATCTTTTGTACCAAGTACGTCAAGTAAAGGGCATACAAGGACTTGGGACTTTCTACTGCAGAGGACTATGCCTATTGCTTAGTCTGACTTGCTTCCCTAAGTAGTCTCTCTGCATCACACCAGAAAGCCACCACCCTGCACTTGCTGCTGCAAGGGCTCATTGGCGTCCGGCCATGCATACAAAGACAATCACAGCAAAGCCTAAACAATCAATCCAAAACATCCATGTTGCTTTACAGATCATTAGAACTTCAGAGATGCTCCAATGGATCATGTCTTTGTTCTTCAAAAAAGGTGTCTTATCAACTACAAAGGCTAAAGCCCTGTCATGGTAGGGCAGAAGAAAAACCCTACTCTGCCTTCTCTCCCCACCTCCATGCTCACCTTCTGGTAAAACTGGTCAATGTTGCAATGTCTTACACCAGTTGTGTGTGTGTCTGATGTGATCAGATTATTCCTTCTTAACACAGTATACTGAAAACCTGCCAGCTATTGCAGCAAAAGAAGTGCTTGTTATGCAGAGGACATTTTCTCTGAAGTTACTACAGATTGTCTGCAACCTCACCAGCTCCTTGAAATGGGCGTATCATATCTTTCAAGGTTCCAGCAGCATGTGCATCAAACTGTGGGCATCTTCCAAGAGCAGCACAAGTACAGAGAGACTGCCAAAGACACAAACATGTCCCATAACCTTATCTTGACCCACCCACCTTCTCCCCATGCATATAAAAAAGTATGCAACAGGTGAGTAAACAGTAGACTATGAACTTTTATTCAGCTGTGATCACCACTGTGATCTTTTTGCCCATACAACATTCACTGTTTCATCCAAGCTGGTTCCTTAGACAATAATACTGAAGAAATATGTATTTGTTCTTTTCTTCTTTACAGTGTTTTTAATAGATTAGCATGCACAAAAGACTAAGGAGATTTTTTTTTTCTATAAACATATATATATTTTCTTAAATATTGTCTTGTGGAAGTCACCCTACTCCTCCTACAATGAAGCTACAAGCTGGATGAATGTTCCAATTAGTCACAGAAAAAAACCCTATTTTTTTCCCTATTTCTTACCCTATATTGCTTTCTGAAGGTCTTGTTCCTTTCAGTTTATTCAAGCCAATAACATTTATTATGTCTCAATAATTGTGACTCAGAAGCAGAAGTTGACAATCAAGGAAGGAGATTGAACAACAGGAAAAGTTTGCATACTGTAATTGGAATTATTTGGATTTGTTCCCCTCTAACTTTAAATGGATGAGTTTTCAGTTAGTCTGCATCTACCAGAAAAGAGGAAGAAACTGTGGCAGAGAGAAGTAATGGATTGAAAAGGATCCTTAAAAGTCACCCATAGCTTGATAATCAAATGGGAAACTATGCTTAAATTTAATTTCATTGCTAAATCACAGGCTGAGCTCTCTGTTGACTAGACACAATAAGAAAGTGTCCCTTTAGTAGCAGGCATGGAGCAGCTGATACAGTCTAGTTAGGCACATCATAGTGCACTATTATAGAGATAAACTATGCAGTGTAAAGCTCCCATAATAATAGCTATATTTTTCTCCTCATTGTGAATGCCATGATGACAGTTCAGGGTAACAATGTCCTGCAATTCCTACCATATCATGACTGTAATTCAGACTGAGTAGATAGAAGACTACTCTCTGAAGGAGCAAAGTTTCCTTCCAAGATCCACATAAAGTGTGTGTGGGAGCAAGTTCTCATCAGGGAGAAAACTCCATTAAGTCCTCTTCAAACATGTTTGTGAAAGTGGTAGAAGTACCAAACTCCCAGAAATAGTACTTAGTAGAATGCATCCAGACATCACTGATTTCCCAAACAAGGTGTTAAGGACAGAAAGACTTTGAAATGGAAAAGAAGAAATCTAGTCTCTCATATGGTCAGACAAAGAAAAAATGTTTTTCAGGGACAGCTATTTCTTTCTCCATTGCTCCTTAAAAATGTCATGCACATGAATTACACCCTATCCCACTCTTCTTGGGCAAAAAGTAATCTATTTAGGAAAAATAATACCTAATTTCCTTAAAGTAAATCCTGATTACATAGAGATAGTAAGAAGTTTCATCCCAGCAATGGCCAGCTGGAATAAAGCAGAGCTTAATGTTCATAACAGGCCTCAAACTTGAACTTGAAAAGGACAGTTCATGAGGTTTTTTGTCTTCCCTTTACTTATCACAAGATTGCTCTATAAGGCACAAACCCAGCATCAGCCATCAGCTAGAGCAGTATTTTTCAAAAACATTAACATGTGTCTTGTGATAAACCAATACATATCTATTATTCCATTGTGGGAAACTATAGGCTTGAATCCACATGCGGGTCCCCTGATAAGTTGTTTGAGATAGAAAGCGGGCTGGAGGATTATAGGTACGCGATGGAATTAGCTTGACTACAGACCCAGTGTCAGACCCGCTGATGGAAAATTACAGAGATCAGACCCGATGATGGGAAATTACAGAGAATCTGCAAGTCACCAGGAGGAGGAAGAAAGGCGAGAGATATCTCGGCCTTGAGAGCAAAGAAGAAAGGCAGGGATGTCTCTCGGCCTTGAGAGCATCCGACAAACAACAAGGAGTTTAGGCACGAAGTACAGAAATAGACTGTTCGTTAAGGAGGTGTCGCAATCCGTATGAAGTAATTGTTGAAGCTTGTTTACAAGAGCATATAAAAGCGCTGTGACTTAAAAATAAAACTGAAGCTTGCTCTATCACTCACGTTGAGTTGGCTGCTTGCTTTCCTCGCTCGCCGCAACTGGCGCCCGAACAGGGACCTGAAAAGGACTATTTCTGATACGGCAGCGAGAGACGGAGACGCACTGGCAGACGGCGGCCAGGGGGCAAAAGAGGAGTCGATTTATGCATCATTTCTGATACGTTCCGACCCTCCGGCCTGGATCCAACCTCGGAATTCAAGAGGGGATCCGCTTTCCGCAGTTGAAGCTAACCCGGGAGCGAGAGCCGTACAAACGACGCTGATTTATCCTCACATCGGGCGATGGAGGTCGAGGTAGCTTTTGAATTATTAAAGTGCTTTTTAGAAAAGCGGGGAGTAAGTCAGTTAAAAGACTTGTCAAGGCTAGTTACAGTGGGCAAAGTGAAAGTGTTCTTTAAAGAACCGGAGTCGATTTTTGAAGTAGAGGAGTGGAGAGCTTATGGTGATTGTTTGTGGGACTTGGTGATAGATGACGATAAGACAGCGAAAAAGCTAATGAAACCTTGGCGGGAAGTTATTAACTGTATGAAAAAATATAAAACTGAAAAAAGATTAGCAACAGCCGCCTCTGATCGGCTAGACAATTGTGACCCCAATGCTGGAAAGATTGGAATTGGCTTAGGCAATCCTTCGCCTCCCTTCTCGGGGATCCCAGTTACCGTACCTCGAAAGCCCCTTATTCCTCCTCCTCCCCCTCCTCCTCCTCCTGGTGGATCTGTAGAAACTAGCGGAGAAGGAATAAGCTTGGGAAAGGGAGGTGAAGATATTGAAAATTTATGTGATGTAGTTTCTCCGGTGGAGGAAAATAAGCCGAGCACCCCGTCTAGTCACCGTTCTGTGCCTAGTGTGCGCAGCCGAGTTGACTGGCGGAAAATCGGGTTAGAGGCATTACAAAATGGGGACCTAGAGACCGCCGACTTGTTGGCTCAGGCTTTCCCTGTCATCTATCAACCGGACCCTGCTAACAATCAAAATTTATTCGCACACCATACTCCTCTTGATTGGAAAATCTTGAACCAGCTGAGAAGTACGGTCAGCGAATCGGGTGTACACAGTGAGCCGACCAGACAGATGCTAAATTACATTTGGGGAAGCGGGCTGCTTTGTCCCGAGGATATTAAAAACATTATGAAGTTCATACTGACACAGTCGCAGCAGCTTTTATGGCAGGCTCACTGGCACGCCCTATGCGATAGATCGGCAAACACCCAGCGCCAGCAAAACGATCCGCTAGCAGGAGTAATAGTAGAACAACTTATGGGAATAGGACCCTTCTCGTCCCTAGACATGCAAATGCAGACAGGCCCTGATGTATTAAGAGAATCAATGAGGCTAGCAAGGGACGCCTTACAGCGCGTCAAAACAGCACCAATCACCCCTTCTTACATGTCGATTAAGCAAGGGAGGGAAGAGCTTTTTGCCACATTTGTGGATCGAGTTACAGAAGCGTTAGATCGTACCGACTTACCTGAGTTTATGAAGGGCCCATTGCTGCGTCAATGTGTTATGGAAAACTCCAACCAAGCTACTAAAAGTATTTTAATTACACTTCCCCTAGACGCAGGCATTGAGGTGATGCTTGAACGCACGAGTCGAGTACCTACCGGTCCTCAAGCTATGTTAGTTGAGGCACTGAGGGAAGTTGGGCAGGGAATGGTACAGGTTCAACAACAAGTTTGTGCCGCTCTCGCCCCATTGGGTCCAGCTAAAAACCCTAACAGAGGGCCAGCTACTTTTAGATGCTTCCGCTGCGGAAAAGCAGAACACATGAAGAGACAGTGCAGCGAAGCTAACTTATGGTGCAAACACTGCCACGCTCAAAGCCACAATACCACTGCCTGCCGGCGTTCGGGAAACGGGAAGCTGAGCGCCCGGGGTCGCAGCGCGCAGACACCAATCGCGGCTCCAGTGACTTCTCAGCACTCCGTCACCACACCACCAGTCGTGCCGAGCAGCTCCGGCCAGCTTCCAATTTGCAACCCGCTACCAGCGGAAGCCTCGGCTTGGACTTGGCAACAGCAGTAGATGTCACTTTGATGGACACTCGTCCACAGAAGATCAGCATGGCTCACAGAAGAGCCAGTATGGGTCGGGCAGTGGCCGCTCAAACGGGAAAGTCTACAGCAAGCCCACATATTAATAAAAGAACAATTAGATCAAGGACATCTCCGACCGTCGACAAGCCCCTGGAACACCCCTATTTTTGTTATTAAGAAAAAGTCAGGGAAATACAGGCTGTTACATGATTTACGGGCAGTAAATCAGCAAATGCAAGCGATGGGGGCTTTACAGCCTGGCCTTCCAAATCCAGCCGTGTTACCAGCTGGTTGGCATTTGCTAATTATTGATTTAAAGGACTGCTTCTTTACTATAAAGCTGCATCCTCAGGATACCCAGCGATTTGCATTTACGTTACCAGCAATCAACAGAGAGGGTCCTGACTTACGTTTCGAATGGACAGTATTGCCACAAGGCATGAAGAATAGCCCTACTCTGTGTCAACTTTTCGTAGATGCTGCATTAAAAAATGTGCGGCAGCAATGGCCGGACACTATAATTTACCATTACATGGATGACATCTTGTTCGCGCAACAACAACCCTTCTCGGCACAGCAAGAATTATATTTACAGCAACAGCTCCAGCTACACGACCTAGTAATCGCAGCAGAGAAGGTTCAACGTTCGCCAGTATGGAAATACCTCGGATGGCGCATCAGTGACTCTCAAGTAAGTCCACAGAAACTTACGTTACACACAGCAATTAAAACCCTCAATGATGCTCAACGGCTGTTAGGAGACCTACAATGGCTACGGCCAGTAGCCGGAATCACTAATGATGACTTGGAGGTTCTTCGCCCTATGTTAAAGGGCACTGACCCTGCCGCGCCGGTCCGACCGACTGCCGAACAAACCTCGATGATACAACGCCTCAGCTCCGAGATCGTTCAGAGAGCAGTAGACCGGCTGGACCCCGATCTCCCCATCGATCTCACCATACTCCATGGTTCTACTCACATTTTGGGTGCACTTACTCAGCGCAAAAAGAAAAAGGGGGAGAAGATAAGGGTGTTGGAATGGATATTTACAAGCCTACAGCCGAAGACAAGCCTGCCCTACCTGCAGCCATCACGGACCAGGCATAGGGCTAGGAGTTAATCCCAGAGGCCTTCAGGCCAGGGAAATATGGCAAATGGACGTTACGCATGTGTCAGAATTTGGGAAACTAAAATATGTTCATGTTACTATCGATACTTATAGCAAGTTTTTATGGGCAACAGCACAGTCAGGGGAAAAGGCTGTCCATGTTATACGTCATTTAACAGTCTGTTTTGCTGTAATGGGAACTCCAACACAGGTTAAGACAGACAATGGGTCAGCATACTGTAGTCAGAAGGTTAGGAAATTTTTACAGGCATGGGGGGTACGCCATCTCACGGGCATTCCACATTCACCCACAGGGCAAGCAACAATTGAGAGGGCGCACCAGACTCTAAAACAATATCTAAACAAATTTCGAGACGTAAAAGATGTACAAGAACGGCTCGCAAAAGTTTTGTTTGTATTAAATCACTTGTGCATATTTGCAGAACACGATAACCCTCCTGCGTGGGTGCATGGGAATGACGGTAGGAAGGAATCAAGACAGGCAGTAATGGTAAAGTATCGAGACCCTTCCACTGGTCTATGGCAAGGGCCCGTAGAAGTCAAATACTTTGGTCGAGGTTACATGTGTGTGCTTACCCCCACAGGTCCAAGATGGATACCCAGTAGATGGGTAAAGGCTATGCCTAACGAACAGAAGAACGAAATCTGCGAAGTGACAGGAGACAGTGAAGACGTATGACTGCACCGGTAGAGGTAGCCAGGATACAGATAGAATGTCCCCAATGTAATAAGTGCCGACCCTGGGTACTAAGAGAGTGTCATAGCTGTCAACAGCGCGGGTGGGTAAGAACCCATCGAGCTAGGGGGTGGTGTGACAGTTGCTACTATCACCCATTACAGACACATAAGGTTTTAATTATCGCAGGCCACGAAATGACGATATGAATTGCACACCCTTGACTGGATTAGACAAATCAATAGTACTCCCGTTAGTCATCGTAAGTTTCGTGATAAGAATCACCGAGGGCATGTACATACCGCCCCAGCCAAAACAGAATGTATGGGTTACCCTGGCAAAACTAACAGGCCAAGATTCCATCTGCCTATCATTGTCATCGCCAGGAAATCCCCTCTCCACCTGTTTGGTTGGAGTACCGGTTGATAATTGGACGCTAGTGATACCACAAAATACACCACACTTAGGGAGCCTTTGTGATACTCCCCAGAATTGTGTGAATAATTGGGACGGTTGGGCAGTCCATCGCCCTCAAACTAATCTCGAGCCACAAGAGCTTGAGCTATTGGGTTCTTTGTCAATGGATGCTTGTTTATACTTTAATTATACGGAACGAAACCAGTCTCTTTCTTGGCCTGTGAATGCCACCCTAAGTGTATATAAAAATGCCACTGCTTGGTGTAACTACACCTCTGCAAATATCTCACGCTCTAGCAATATGCCTATTGCGCTACCTGCAGGTTTGTTTTTAATTTGTGGAGACCGGGCTTGGCCTGGCATCCCGTCACATATAAAGGGAGGGCCTTGCTCTATAGGTCGCCTAACACTTCTTACTCCTAACACTTCAATGATTTATCAACATTATAGAAAGATGAGAAGCAAAAGGAGCACTCATAAGTTTGAGAACAGCTGTGACTCTACAGCTGAGTTTTGGAATCCGGCAAAGATCATAGCTGCTTCCTTCTTGGCTCCTGGAGTTGGTGTTGCTCAAAGCCTCACGACATTAAACAAGCTAGGGTGTTGGCTAGCTAAGCAAACAAATGCCACATCAAAGGCATTATCCGACTTATTACTAGATGTAGGCTCTGTAAGACACGCTACGCTGCAAAACCGCGCAGCCATAGATTTTTTGCTTTTAGCCCAAGGACATGGGTGTGCTGAGTTTGAAGGGATGTGTTGCATGAATCTATCAGATCATTCGGAATCAATACATGCAAGTATTGAGAGCTCAAGAAGGAGGGTCTCAGAACTTAGGGAGGATGATCCATGGCATTGGTTTAACAGCTTGTTTAATGGATGGGGCATTGGCAATTGGATTAAGAGTATTTTGCAGATGGGACTAATGATATTTATACTGTTTATCATTGTATTAATGTGTGTTCCTTGTATATCGCAATGTATGCGACGAATGATGGAAAGAAGTATGAGTGCCGTGTTCCTTTCTCAAGGAATAAAAGAAAAAGGGGGAAATGTGGGAAACTATAGGCTTGAATCCACATGCGGGTCCCCTGATAAGTTGTTTGAGATAGAAAGCGGGCTGGAGGATTATAGGTACGCGATGGAATTAGCTTGACTACAGACCCAGTGTCAGACCCGCTGATGGAAAATTACAGAGATCAGACCCGATGATGGGAAATTACAGAGAATCTGCAAGTCACCAGGAGGAGGAAGAAAGGCGAGAGATATCTCGGCCTTGAGAGCAAAGAAGAAAGGCAGGGATGTCTCTCGGCCTTGAGAGCATCCGACAAACAACAAGGAGTTTAGGCACGAAGTACAGAAATAGACTGTTCGTTAAGGAGGTGTCGCAATCCGTATGAAGTAATTGTTGAAGCTTGTTTACAAGAGCATATAAAAGCGCTGTGACTTAAAAATAAAACTGAAGCTTGCTCTATCACTCACGTTGAGTTGGCTGCTTGCTTTCCTCGCTCGCCGCATTCCATCCTGCAAGAATTTCCATATTTCAGCTCCTTGTGCATTAGGACAAAAGCAGTAAGATTTCTTCCCTCCTCCCCCACCCCACCTTAGAAACATCAGAATACTGGATCTGTCCTTTGTATTGTGATGCTTAATGGAATTACAACTATAGCACCTCTTTCAGGTGTTACTTTTACTAGGCTACCTCTTTCAATGTGCATTCATGACCCCTCCAAATGACTCCTGGAGAACGTTGCTTAAAGAACAGAGCACTGAACACTCAGGTTAATACTACAGGATACAACACCCTAAACAACTGAGTCTTGAAATAATGTAATATGAAGCAGCTATATTGGGTTTTTACAGAGAAAAGTAAACTGGTGAAAAAAAGGTTTTTTTCATTTTGACTTCCCAGATAGAAAACAATTTCAGAACAATTTTCCCCACTGAAATTTTTGATTGTGTATAGAACCAGTTATTTCATTAAAAAGAAAAAACATTTAGATAGTAGCTCTTAAGTGGCTCAACTTAACAGCTCACTTGCCATCTGCTGTTTGGGTGGATGTGAATCTGACTTCTGGGTGAAAGACTTCATATTCCATTACAAATCATTTGCACCATCCAGCCCCTCAGAACAGCCTACATTCAACAGTATAATGAATATTTCTGAACACATCTCCTAAGGAAAGATAGAGTGAAGGCTATGCATTATTTCTGTCATCTACTTTGTATGGGTGATAATGACTAAGTACAATGCTTGAGAATTATATCTGAATTTGAACAAAAAGAAATCTAATTGACTAATTATTGATAATGAAGGACGTGCTTCTAGCTGCTCATAATTTCAATTCCATTTCTCTCAAACATGCCAAGTTTTCCAGACATATGTCAATCAGCTAGAAGATGCTTTTTCTGGATTGTGTCTTTCCAGCTAGCACATAAACATCTGGAAATTCCCAGCTGGCAATTAACTCTCAACCTACTGAACTGCAGTCTCTTGGAACATGAGGACATATCAAGTGGCCTCCTGGGAAACAAAGTTGCTAAAGAGAAGGGGGAAACGAAAACAAGAGCTTGAGATGGAAGAAGAAAAAAATAAAGCTCTATTTTAATTTTACCTCCAGGGAATGCAATAACGTAAATAATAATTGCATGGAACAAAGATAGATAATGATCACACTTCTGGCAACTTCAACCCCACAGTAAGACTCCTGAAGATTTTGCACGAGCCTGGGAGGTGAAACAGTCAGAGGATACATTCTGAGCTGAACAGAATAATTATGGAAAACAAGAATAATGTCACCTCACCAGTACTCAGTTCATCCTGGGACAAATGAAAACAGTCTTTTCACTTGACTTCTTAGTGCTTATCACTTCAGTGAATCAGTTTACTCTCAGCCACTTTAAACCAGATAAGTAGTTCTGACCAGCTAAAAAGCACTGGTCACCTAATTAAAATTTAGCTACCTAAAATTAGTTATCTTATGGTCTACCATCAATGACAAGACATTCATTTGACCTAGCATATAGGAGAAGAATAAATCTCTGGCGAGGCCTATCCTCTACACCAGGTATAAGAACCATGCACAACCATCTCAGGTGCAGGCTTTTAGCATGAAGGTTGCACATTCACAGCATCAGATTCCACCTGCTACCTCTAACCTCCCAGTTACTTCAAGTATATGCATTATCTGTACCTTAATTAATCCATGTTATATATGGTGGGAGATGAAGATGATGCATGCTATAATTAAGGGCTTTGTTGTTTTATTCTGGCAGAAAGCCACAGGTATCCTGGCACAGTTTCTCCTCTTTGCCCATTGTTTAGATCAAAATACAAGCACTTAGTGACTTATGACCCTTTCTATGCATGATGTGTTTTGGTGACATCTTATGATTCTATTAGAACTACATAACCTCACACAAAGCATACCTTTATCTTTTTCATACATCTAGATCCAGAGGCATTGTCTAAGAGCTAGACAATAACCATGATCATTTCCAGGTATATGCTGTCTGTCTGAACATGGCATTAAAGGTCTGATCTAAAACTAATGAAAAAATACTTATACACTTCAACAGACTTTGGGGAAAGGGCCCTTAATCTTTCTGGGCCTATGTTTACTCTTTGATTACGAGGGAAAATTAAAAAGTTTGTTAGGTGCTTTAAGACTCTTGGATGAAAGTCAAGAGCTAAAGCAGACTCTGAGCTCAGGGGTATAAATCCAGTAGAGAGCTTGCATGTAACTCAGCAGAACTATTCAATTACAACAACATAAAATTAGGTTCTTGATTTAACCCATAATCTGTTGCCTATCTGTCGTGGTTCAGCCTCAGTCAACAACTAAACACCATGCAGCTGCTCACTTACTCCCCCCCCCCCCCCCCCCCCCCCCGAGATGGGGGAAAGAATCAGAAGAGCAAAAGCAAAAGAAAAAAAACTTGTGGGTTGAGATAAGAACAGTTTAATAATTAAAATAAGATAATAATGATAATAATTATGATTAATATAGTAATAACAATAATGATAATATAAGAAAAAGGAAAAGGGAAAAGGAAAAAACCAGAAACACAAATGATACAACTGCTCACCACCCACTGACCGACGCTGCCCGTCCTGTCCCCAAGCCACGATTGCTGTTTCCCTCCCCTTGCCAGCTCCTCCCAGTTAACATACTGGGCATGATGTCACATGATATGGAATATCCCTTTGGCCAGTTTGAATCTGCTCTCTTAGCTGTGCCCCCTCCCCTCCTGGCTTCTTGTGCACCTGGCAGAGCATGGGAATCTAGAAAAGTCCTTGACTAGTACAAGCAGTACCCAGGAACAACTGAAACATCTGTGTGTTATCAACATTTTTTTCATACTAAGTCCAAAGCACAGCACTAGGCCAGCTCCAGTGAAGAAAATTAACTCTATCCCAGCTAAAACCATGACACACTCTCAGAAGAATCCTTGGCTCAGACACTGACCTCAGTTAAACTGGTAATAATCTAGAAAAGTTAGGATAAACCTAGGTTTTGAGAAGGCTGGCTCAAGTGGTCTAAACCAGTTTTCGAATCAAAAACATTTGTGGTTGAAGAATATGCACTCAACTAGTTATCACAGCTCAGCTGACAGGTGATAACTTCTGAAACAACAGCCCTTCCGATACCTGTAAGTGTAACTAAAATCAGAATCACTGCCAAAGAAAAGATAAAACTATCACAAGGGTGTCCATATTTTTGTTCTTTTACCTTTGACTCGATTAGCTTCACGGTATTAGTTACAGTAATATTCATTGACTTTAACATTGAGGCTTCCTAAAATGGCCTTCCTATTTGTTTTGTAAGACTCCCATATAGCGCATGAACTGGTGAACAACACACTCTTCTGTTAACAGTTATGCAAGAATGAACAAAGAAATCAATTCACAGCATCTACTACTACAGAACCTTTTCCCTTACCACCTTTAATGTGCCTAACTTCCCAAAACCCCAAGGCAGAGAATCCAAGGGATTTACTCCAGCAGCACACTATGGCGTTCAAGAAAGCAAACTAAAATTCACAGAATCATAGAATTATTAAGGTTAGAAAAAACCTCTAAGATCAACTCCAACCACCAACCCAACAATACCATGTCTCCTAAAACCAGGCCCTGAAGTACCACGTCTACATGTTTTATGAACACCTCCAGGGACAGTGACTCCCCCACCTCTCCAGGCAGCCTGTTCCAATGCCTGACCACTCTTGCAGTGAAGAAATTTTTCCTAATATCCAATCTAAACCTCCCCTGCTGCAACTTGAGGCCATTTCCTCTCGTCTTATCACTAGTAACTTGGGAGAAGAGACCAACACCCACCTCACTACAGCCTCCTTTCAGGTAGTTGTAGAGTGATAAGGTCTCCCTTCAGCCTCCTCTTCTCCAGGCTAAACAACCCCAGTTCCTTCAAACTCTCCTCATCAGAACTGCTCTCCAGACTCTTCCCCAGCTCTGTTGCCCTTCTCCGGACACGCTCCAGCACCTCAAGGTCCTTCTTGTCCTGAGGGGCCCAAAACTGAACCCAGCATTCGAGGTGTGGCTTCACCAATCAGTGCCAAGTACAGGGGGACAATCACTGCCCTGCTCCTGCTGGCCACACTATTGCTGACACAAGCCAGGATGCTGTTGGCCTTCTTGGCCACCTGGGCACACTACTGGCTCATACGCAACTGGCTGTCAGACAACACCCCCAGGGCCTTCTCTGCCAGGCAGCTTTCCAGCCACTCTGCCCCAAGCCTGTAGCATTAAGTGGGGTTGTTGTGACCAAAGTGCAGGACCCGGCACTTGGCCTTGTTAAACCTCATACAATTGACCTCGGCCCATCAATCCAGCCTGTCCAGGTCCCTCTGCAGAGCCTTCCTACTCTCAAGCAGATCAACATTCCTGCCCAACTTGGTGTCGTCTGCAAACTTGCTGATGGTGCATTCAATCCCCTCATCCAGATCACTGAGAAAGATATTAAACAACACTGGACACAACACTGAGCCCTGGGGAACACCGCTCGTGACCGGCCACCAACTGGGTTTAGCTCTGTTCACCACAACTCTCTGGGATTGGCCATCCAGCCAGTTTTTTACCCATCAAAGAGTACACCCACCCAAGCCATGAGCTGCCAGCTTCTCTAGGAGGATGCTGTGGGAGACAGTGTCAAAGGCTTTGCTAAAGTCTAGGTAGACAACATCCACAGCCTTTCCCTCATCCACTAGGTGGGTCACCTGGTCATAGAAAGAGATCAGGTTGGTCAGGCAGGACCTGCCTTTCATGAAGCCATGCTGACTGGGCCTGATCCCCTGGTTGTCCTGCACATGCCTGTTGAGCTCACTCAAGAAGAACTTCTCCATAACCTTCCCCGGTACTAAGGTCAGGCTGACAGGCCTATAATTCCCCAGACACTCCTTCTAGCCCTTCTTGTAGATGGGCATCACATCGGCAAGCCTCCAGTCATCTGGGACCTCCCCTGTTAACCAGGACTGCTGATAAATGATGGAGAGTGGCTTGGTGAGCTCCTCCGCTAGCTCCCTCGGTACTCTCGGGTGGATCCCATCCAGCCCCATAGACTTGTGAGTGTCCAGGTCACTCAGCAGGTCGTAAACTGCTTCCTCCTGGATTATGGGGGTTTTATTCTGTTCCTGTCCCTGCCTTACAGCTCAGGGGGCTGAATACCCTGGGAATAACTTGTCTGACTATTGAAGACTGAGGCAAAGAAAGCATTTAGTACCTCAGCCTTTTCCTCATCCTCAGTGGCGATGTTCCCTTCTGCATCCAATAGAGAATGGAGAGTCTCCTTGGTTCTCTTTTTGTTGTTAATGTATTTGTTATCCCTTACAACAGTGGCCAGAGTGAGTTCTAGCTGGGCTTTTACCTCTCTAATTTTCTCCCTGCAAGACCTAACGAAGTCTCTGTACTCTTCTTGAGTCACCTGCCACTTCTTCCAAGAGTGTTAGACTCTCCTTTTTTTCCTGAGTGCCAACAAAAGCTTCTCTCCGCTACACTGCATAACCAATAGCAGATAATAATCAGAGGGCCATACCAGACCAGTGAGTTTCCTAGTAACATCTCTGACCCAGGCTCCAGGGTTAAAGTCCCTTTGAGTCATTGTCTCATAGAATCTAGGCAAGTACACTTAATCCTCCAGAATTACCTTTCCTGATCGTAAGCTTCCTAGCTCAACATATTTGTTTAGAAACAATGTACTAACATACTTTGAAAGCTACTTCCAATTTTTCTGAGTAAAAGGTATTCATTCAGGCATGCTACTCAAACTTGAGTTGCCTACCCAAAACTCCTCTACCACTTCAGTGCCTTGCTGTTTCTTTTCCAGCACCCACTGCAGCTAATGGGCAGCACTGCTGTTTGTTTACCCATCTACTGCAAATCACCCCAGCAGTGGCTGAACACCAGTGCCGAAGATAAAGGTTTCCCCTGTGCATACGCACAGTTTTGTAAAGCACTTCTGTATCAAAGGTGCCAGCAAAACATAAAGGTATTATGAAAGCCCAGAGTTTCCTTACAGCCAGCTTATCAACTACAGTTGTGCGCTTTGCTGGGAATCGCTGAAAGGTATCAACAGCAAAACCCCACGGCATCATCTGACACCAACAACATGTAGCCAAGAGTATTCAATTTTTTATGCTTTCAGAACTGGCTTCGAACTGGGCATGAACCTGCATAGTTATGTGCCTGATACACAAGTCAAGTGCACCAGTGCTGTGATCCACCACACTTTCCATCACTTAACTGCATACCAAGCCTTCATAAATTACACTTGCTGCTTTCCAATCTGCCTCTGATGAGAGCACAGTCAACCTCAGTGTCACTCATGCCAGTAGCACAGAGCGCGGGCAGCAGCTTATATACGAAGGACTGCTCAGCAGAGCTTCTCCTTCTCAAGGACTCATCACAAACTCACTTATTTCTGCCTTGCCCTCCCTGAAAAGCTGCAGGTAAACTTCAGCATAGATGGACTGACAGTATAGACTTTTGTGCTGGTTTTAGCTGGGACAGAGTTAAATTTCTCCACTGTAGCTCATAAAGTGGTGATGGCACATTAATGCTTTAGTTGTTCTTAAGTAGCAGCTAAGCATTGCTAAGTAGTGCCTAGAGTAGTTAGGGACCTTTCCAGCTTCCCATGCTCTGCCACGTGGGCAAGAGGCCGGGCAGGGCCACAGCCAAGACCGCTGACCCCAACTGGCCAATGGGATATTCCATATCACGTGACACCATGACCAGTATATTAACTGGGGGAGTTGATGTGCAGGGAAAGCAGTTGTGGCTCAGGGACTAGCAGCATCAGGTCAGTGAGTGGCTGTGTCATGTGATATTTGTTTTCGTTGTTCATTCCCCCTGCCCTGGGTTTTGACTCTCTCATTACTTTCCTTCTCACTGCGTTGTTGTTATTTTCATTATTACACTGTTCTTACCTCAAACAATGAGCTTTCTCACTTTTACCCTTCTGATTCTCTCCCCCATTCCACCGGTGGGGGAGTGAGCAAGCAGCTGTGTGCGGCTGAGTTGCCAACTAGGGTTAAACCACAACAGTCTCTCTTGATACCCAATGTGGGGCTCAGAGGGTTTGAGATAATAAAAGCTGCTACTCACAGCACCATGCTCTCATTTCTGCAGTTCATGTTAAAGATTGGTGTTGGTTTGTTTAGGCTGCTGTGTTCCACCCTGATTAGCAATGCTTTCCCAAAGAGATTTGTTATACAAACACTTGTTTTCAGCTTTCCCTGGTATTTGGGGTTTGTGCTGGAACTGTTACTGTACTTTGGATACCACCTTGTTGAGGCCATTAGCAATTATACCTCCTCCTCTGAGATTTTACATAGAGGAAATACAGAATAGTACCTTTGCAACTTTGTTCTATGATGTCTCCGCCTTCATTGCAACAACCTTTTTGTATCTTTAACATCCTTGGGTAGTTAAGATACACTTATTGTTAGGTTTACAAGCATATTGTTAGGGTTTTGTCTAAAGTTAGAAAGCAACTCAAGAATATCACCCAGAGGTCTGCCCCAAGGCTTGGTAGTTACGAGTGGCAGGGCATGTGGGATAGCATGGGCAAATACCTAGGGCAGTGGGCACCCCCAGCATTTTGGAGCTTTACCCCTGAACAAGTGCAGAATCCTGAAAAACTAGTAGAATACTTGGAGAAAGTATGTTATTACCCTGGGAACTCCAGAGAGACACAGATCACTAATGTGCTGGGGCATGGCCCATGTCTACCGAGCCCTGTTCAAAAGTATTCAGTGCTCCCAAGAGGAAGAGAATGTCTCTGGATTGAAAAACAAAGTGAAAGGCACTGCAGGTTCTCCAACCCCAGAGACAGGCACTACAAATGAAGCAGAGAATCAACCCATGCCAGTATCAGTCGCCCCCATACACAAGAAATCCTGGAAGCAGAAGTCAACTCGTTTAGAAAGGGATGATGAAGCAGCAGGGCCATCACGAGGTGAGGAGGAAGAAGTCATAAATGAAACAGAGACCACCCTGTCCCTGTCCTTGAGTGAGTTGTGAGATATGTGAAAATATTTCAGCCATCATTCAGGTGAGCACATTGTCACCTGGCTGCTCTGATGCTGGGATAATGGGGCCAGTAGCCTGGAATTAGAGGGAAAAGAAGCCAAACAATTGGGATCCCTTTCTGGGGAAGGGGGAATTGACAAAGCAATTAGAAAAGGAACACAAGCCCTCAGCCTCTGGAGGCACCTCTTTTCTGGTATGAGAAAAGTATCCCTTCAAGGAAGATGTTATATATCGCCCAGGAAAATGGACAACCATGGAGAAAGGTATCTAGTTTCTAAGGGAATTAGCTATGCTTGAGGTGATTTATGGTGACCTGGATGATCAACAGTCACCCAAAGATCCAAACAAAGCCCACTAGGGCATCTGCCAATCATGCTGGCCCCACCCAGTCAGAACCCTTACATACTGTGGAAGGGGAGAGTCCCTTATGCACATAAAAAATATGCTGGGGAAAAGTGTCTGGGTTATTCTTGCCTCGGGCAAAGGCAAACCCATTTGTGGGATTGCTTTTGCTTGAGGACCTGGGTGTAGTTGGTGGGTGATGCAGGAGGATGGAGGAGTCCGGTGTGTGCCTCAAGGGCATTTGATCTTGGGTGAAAACTGCCAATGAACTGAATGACATAACGCAAACTGCTATGTAATATTGCATGTCATCTCTTCTGTGGTTGCTATATGCCATATCAATGATATCACAGTAGTAATCTCCCAATTCATAGAAAATGATGCAGAACTTGACTACATGAATCTCAGTACACCATCTTAGACTATAACACTGCCCTTCTCTTGGGAAAGTACTGATATTTCAGTGCTAGACATTCTTTGTTTGATCCTGCCTAGTCTGACACACATGAATAACACCTCTAAGCAGGTGGCTGCATGGGTTAATTGAGGAAAGGAAACCAGGAGAGACATTATCCAGCTTCTTATTTTAAGTGCTCTAACAACACATCTCCAGTTCTTTGCACTTTGTGTAACAAACATCAGGGATTGAGGGTTTTTTCCCCCTCCCTCTCAATCACTTAGAGATTGTTCTGGCTTTTAACAGGTAGTTTATGAAAGGAATTAAATTATGTGGTTGCCTGCAACAGCAGGTGGGCAGACTCAGTGACCCAGGGGGTCTTTCTAGGGCTGTGTCAGCCTATGACTACTTCCAATAAAAATTATTTCATCCCAGCTTTTACTTGTAGGCAGGAGAGCCAACAACAAATTAATGACAAGAAGAGCTCTGAAAAGCTGGAGGAACAGGGGTGGAAAAGAACAACAAAGCACACACATGACATTCAGTGCAGGGAAAGCAAGAATTCAGCTTCAAGCAAAATATGACTTTTGAGGCTGTTCATTTCCATCCTACACCCACATACCTGAAGGGAACAGAATTTAAGTGTCCCAGCTCTGGCTTTGTAAGTTATTTGACAAATTGTTTTCTATGCTTCGGCCACAGTCACACAAAACAGGTAAAGTATGTCATTTAATAAAGGAAAACATTTACATGAGGATTTGACCTTTAACTCAATGTCAAAAGCTCCCCAGGTGGGAGGTGAGACTGATGGGAGCTTCAGCAGAGTCTAGAAACCTCCTGAAATTATTACTGTTTCCACAGCAACAACACACTGACATGGGAAGGCAGAGGGGGAGAAGGAAGGGGTTAAAGCACATGGGCTCCCACTGTTGTGGTTTAGCCCCAGTCAGCAATCAAGCACCACACAGCTGCTCACTCGCTCCCCCCTGGTGGGACAGGGGAGAGAATCGGAAGAGTAAAAGTGAGGTAACTCATGGTTTGAGATAAAGACAGTTTAATAGGTAAAGCAAAAGCTGTGCGTGGAAGCAAATCAAAACAAGGAATTGATTCACTGCTTCCCATTGGCAGGCAGGTGTTCAGCCATCTCCATGAAAGCTGGGCTCCAGCATGCATAATGCTTACTTGGGAAGCATAAATGCCATCACTCCAAATGCTCCCCCTCCCCCCCTTCTTCTTCCCCCAGCTTTATATACTGAGCATGATGTCATATGGTATGGAATATCCTGTTGGTCAGTCGGGGTCAGCTGTCCCGGCTGCGTCCCCTCCCAGTTTCTTGTGCACCCGGCAGAGCATGGGGAGCTGAAAAAGTCCTTGACCAGTGTAAGCGCTACTTAGCGACAACTAAAACATCTCCACATTATCACCGCTGTTTCCAGCAAAAATCCAAAACACAGTCCCATACTAGCTACTACGAAGGAATTTAACTCTATCCCAGCTGAAACCAGGACATCCACCTACATACAACTTCCAGCTATTAGAGAGGGCTGGGTCACTCTCCTGGAGTGACACAGGCTTGTACAGCCCAGATAGGGTTCTTCCTTGGCTGAATAGGGGATCTAGGTGCACCTTTGGAGTACCACACTGCAAGGCAGGATGACAGCAGTCTACCCCTGCTCATTGATCAGCCTTGTGCTGAGGCCCTCAAACAAAGTCTAAAGCGGGACAAAAGCAAAGAAGCTGATACCAGCTCTAGAAACCTCAGTTCACCTGCAAGTGGAGCTACAAAGCAGCCAAAAAGATTCAAGAAAAAGCAGTATAAGTTTTTAAATCAGAACTACTCAAAAGCATTCAATTTAGAGAAAAAAAAAAAAAAAAACACCACAGAAGAGAAAGCTAGAAAAACCAGACTTCCTTTCAGAGTACTGTTGGCCTGCTCTCATCATCACTTAACAAGCCAAGCAGACTGATTTTTAGATGCTTCACCATAAAATTAGAGTTTCTGGCCAGGAATTTCCACAGGGCAGAGGGGATTCAGTAAGTCACCAAAATGAGAAGCAAAACTAAACCCTCTCAAACCTAAGAAGTGTGCACACCTATGATCACCTTCACAGAATTGTTGAGGTTAGAAGGGACCTTTAGAGGTCACCTTGTCCAAGATCTTCCCTCTCTTTGGTCTGTATCACCTCACTCAAAACAGAGAGGTGATGTAGGGTCTGCTCTAACTCCAGAGACATTCTCCATTTAGTAAAATGCCTCCTGCCACAGAAGCAATGCTATGTTCAGGTCCTGTGAGATACTGTGTACTCAAGTCTCTTAACCCAAATTACTTGCTAATGGCTGGAAGTGCTTTGAGGGAAAAAGGCAGGCAGAGGGGGAAGAACAAAAATTTTGCTTCCTGATTTTAGTATAGAGAAGATAATATTTTTCATCTTGGTGCTTAGCAACAAATGTTTCCTCCTCTTCCGTTCAAGGTTTGTGTTTGAAACCTTTTTCTCCTCTTTACACCCTTCTCTTCCTCCCCTCCTTCCATTTACTTACAAAACTTGTTCCATTCAGTTTAACTGGAACTGATGGAAAGATAGAAAGTTCCTTTCAAAGATCTAAATAAATTATATCTACACACACGATCCAGAGAGGGGAAAAAACCAACATCAAAATCTGAGAGCAGAAAATATGAAGAGCTAGTACTCACTGTTCTGATGCTGAACTCTATTTTTAGGTGTGTTTACAAATGTGTGCCTCAAGAAAAATTACAGAAAGCATTGCCCCGTAATAGATTGATTTTTATTCTCTTGCAGCTAATGCTTTTTGCTAGGAGCTGGCAGTTGAGATCTTCATGCAAAGCCATTCCATCCCTCAGAAATAGGGAAGAAGTGGTCGATGAAGTTCACCAAACACTTCCCTCCACACATAAACAGCTTCTCTCATTTACCCACCACCTCCTCCTTTTGACCCTAGTATATTTAACTTTTTCTACAATTATACATTTTGCATCTGAATTTAGTGCTTCTGACAAGTGACAGCCACTGGACTGACAACCTGAGAGAATGACATCCTAATTATCCAGGAAGCCATAGCTCTCTACCTACCGCATTTATCCTACTGTGCTCTTGGAAAGGATTTTTCATGGACTAATCTCAAAGCACTTAAGGAGATCAGTATCTTCACTCCATTTGCCAGTGAGAACACAGAGGCTTGGAAGAATGCGAAATGACTTACCCAAGGTCAACCAAGAGAGGGGTAGCAAAGCTGTGTATCCACCTCCCTCAGGGTCAGTCCTCTGTCCAACTCACCCACCCATGCCCTCCATGATAGAAGGCAACACATTTCCTTCAGTTCTTACCCCAGCCAAAGGGCATTTTGAGGTCAGATGAAGACACTATGGACAACACAAAGTGCAGAAACCACTGGAACTGTCAAAGGCTTCTTCATGGTGTCCCTCTGCTCACCGTAAGTAGTAAGATACATACTCCCACTCATTTTCCATAGGCTATTAAGGCAGCAATTAATAGTAGTATTGCCATCATGAATAACCCTGATTTTATACATTGCCTCTTTCTCAGGCATGAGAAGAATCAAATTTGCAGACAAAATAGAAGTCAGAAAAGTACACTTGCATATCTCCTCCCAGCACCACTGAAGACCTCTGAACAGAAACATAACACCTAAGAGATGCTACCAATCTGCCAAGGGACAGAAAAACAGAGAAGGCAGCTGTATTTCTTTCACATTGGGAGGTTCAGATGAGCTGAATTTAATTATTTATCAGCCCTGTTGACTCCCAAAGCTCTTCATTAATATCAGATAACTACAGCTAAAGCTTCACAGTACTGGCCAGAAAGCAGAAAGATGAGAAATGGGGGGGGAGGGCAGCAGGAAATGAAAGTCAAGGTCTAATCTTGAGATGTTTTGTTCACCTGAAGATACTTGATGTCTTCCTAGCTGCACTGTTCTACAAAAGAACGTTAGTTTTCCCAGGATCTGCAACTGAGAGGTAGAAGTTGCTAGAAATACATTCTTAATGCAGATGGAAAGAAAGAAAAAAGGCTGAACTTCCTTTCTTTATTAGCACTCTTTCAGTGAACATTTTTCCAACTACAAATCTCCAAAAGGAGCAAGAAACCTGAGGTGTGGACTAGCCAAGAGACATATCACCAGCTCAGGCTAGCAAGACTCATAGACTGAACGTTCAGTATTCTCCAGATGACCCAGCCAGTATCCAGACAGATGGTTCATCCTTGAATATTACATTGAGACTGTCACAGGAGACTGAGATTTGTACAGGGATTTTGTTGAAGATGGATCAGAAGTGATCTGGATGAGCAAGGTAGCAGAGGTACATGAATCTTCTGAGGGTGCAGAGGGGAGAAAGATAGTGTTGTGGTTTAGCCAGCAACTCAGCCCCACACAGCTGCTTGCTCACTCACCCACCCACTGGCAGGATGGAAAAGAGAATCAGAAGCGTAAAGCTTGTGGGTTGAGATAAGAACAGTTTAATAATTAAAATAGAACAACAACAACAATGCAATTGAAAACAAAACAACAAGAGGCACGTGAAAGCTGGGCCGGGGGCAGGGGGAATGAACCACCAAAACAAACCACAAGTGACACAGCTGCTCACCTCCCGCCGACCCGACACCACCAGTCCTCAAGCCGCAACTGCACCACCCCAGACACCAACTGCCCCAGTTAATATACTGGGCATGGTATCACATGGTATAGAATGAAATAGCAGGGCCAGCTCAATTGGCAGATCCCCTCGTGTTGACTAACCACATGGCTTTTGCTAAATCTGTATCCCAGTGTTTAAGTGTTCCACCGCCCCCCATTGCTCTCAGTGTAGTTTTTAACAGTCCATTGTACCGTTCAGTTTTCCCAGAGGCTGGTGCGTGACAGGGGATGTGATACACCCACTCAATGCCATGCTCTTTGGCCCAGCTGTCTATGAGGTTATTTTGGAAATGAGTCCCATTGTCTGACTCAATTCTCTCTGGGGTGCCACGTCACCACAGGACTTGTTTTTCAAGACCCAGGACAGTGTTCTGGGCAGTGGCATAGGGCACGGGATATGTTTCCAGCCAGCCAGCGGTTGCTTCTACCATTGTAAGCACATGGTGCTTGCCTTGGCGGGATTGTGGGAGCGTGATATAGTCAATATGCCAAGCCTGCCCATATTTATATTTCAGCCATCGTCCCCCATACCACAGAGGCTTTACCCGCTTCGCTTGCTTGATTGCAGCGCACGTTTCACATTCGTGGATAACCTGCGCAATAGCATCCATGGTCAAGTCCACCCCTCAATCAGGAGCCCATCTGTATGTTGCATCTCTCCCTTGATGGCCTGAGGTGTCATGGGTCCACCGAGCTAGAAATAGTTCACCCTTATGTTGCCAGTCCAGATCCACCTCAGCCACTTCAATCTTGGCAGCCTGATCCACCTGCTGGTTGTACCCATGTTCTTCAGTGGCCCAACTCTTGGGGATGTGAGCATCCACATGCCGTACCTTTACAACCAGGCTCTCTACCCGGGCAGCAATATCCTGGCATGGGTTGATTCTGTGATTCAGCTCCAGTACCTGTTGTGGGGGTTTGAGTAAGGACCATGCTTGTTCTAGGGGCTGGAGTGACTACAGTGCCTTTCACTTTGCCTTTCAATCCAGAGACATTATCTTCCCCTTGGGAGCACTGAATACTTTTGAACAGGGCTCAGTACACATGGGCCAGGCCCCAGCACATTGCAGTTATCTCTGTCTCTCTGGAGTACCCAGGGTAACAACATATTTTCTTCAAGTATTCTACTAGTTTTTCAGGATTCTGCACTTGTTCGGGGGTGAAACTCCTAAACACTGGGGGTGCCCACTGCCCTAGGTATTTGCCCATGCTATCCCACATGCCCTGCCACTCACAACTATCAAGCCTCGGGGCAGATTTCTGGGTGATATTCTTAAGCTGCTTTCTAACCTCAGTCAAAACCAAAACAATAACATGCCCAAACACTAACAATAAGTATATATAAACTACCCAAGGACGTTCAAGATACAAAAAGGTTGTTGCAATGAAGGTAGAGACTTCATAGAAAGTTGCAAAGATATCATTCTGTATTTCCTCCATGTAAAATCTCTCAGAGGAGGAGGTATAATTGCTAATCACCTGAACAAGGTGGTATCCAAAGTACAGTAACGGTTTCAGCACAAACCCCATATACCAGATAAAGCTGAAAAGCAGCGTTTGCATAACAAATCTCTTCGGCAAAACATCACTAATCAGGGTGGAACACAGCAGCCTAAACAAACCAACACCAATCTTTAACATGAACTGCAAAAATGAGAGCATGGTGCTGTGAGTAGCAGCTTTTATTATCTCAAACCCTCTGAGCCCCGCCTTGGGCACCAAAAGAGACTGTTGTGGTTTAGCTGGCAACTCATCCCCACACAGCTGCTTGCTCACCCCCCCACCGGTGGAATGGGGGAGAGAATCAGAAGGGTAAAAGTGAGAAAACTCGTGAGTTCAGATAAGAACAGTTTAATAGTTAAAACAACAACAATGCAGTGAGAAGGAAAACAATGAGAGGCGAAACCCTGGGCGGGCAGGGGAATGAACAAACAAATCAAACCACAGATGGCACAGCCACTCAACACCCGCCAACCTGACCACACCAGTCCCCAATCCACAACTTCCCCTGTTAATATACTGGTCATGGCATCACATGGTATGGAATGAATATCCCATTGGCCAGTCAGGGACAGCTGTCTTAGCTGTGGCCTGGCCCCACCCCTCCCAGCCTCTTTCCCACTTGGCAGAGTATGGGAAGCTGGAAAGGCCCTTAGCTACTACAGGCACTACAGTGAAGAAAATTAACTCTTTCTCAGCCAAAACCAGTACAGATAGTGAACAAGTACATGTTAGATGCAGATGGGCACCATCATTCCACCACACATCACCCTCTGCTTCCCAAAGAAACAACTTGCTCCTCCTACCTCTTAAAGCTGGACGTTTCAGTCTCTGCTGTAGGAAACAGTAACAAGCAAGACAAAATGTTCACAATATGACTGATGCCTCCCCACCCTTCCAGTTCTTTATATAAACTCTGAAATATTTCTGTCAATAGATCTCTCCCTGGGGCTTTCTATCACCTTTGTGAGTTTCCATCACTAGGTAGTTCCCTAGTAAAGGGAGATGAGAGGAATCGGTGTAAATTTGCATCCTCTTGATACCACCCTAAACCAACCCTCTCCTTCCTTGAAGTTGTGCCAGTCAAACACTGCACAAGCGTGGAATAAGTCAATGTGCCCTCCCGTGACAGCACCAGAGATCTCATCACCCTTGTTGAACGCAAGCTGTGGGACAGAAAAACAACCTACAGAAAACCACACAACTGAGGCCTTGATATGCGGGACAAAAGGTCAGGGGCACAGCTGGAGCACCAAAGCAGGAGAGCACACTTATCTATGTTTATACCATATACGGAACTAGTGTGATAGAACACATTCAGAGGCAGAGAGAATGGAAAAATACTAGCTCAGGAAGCAGACTATATTAAGGCTGATCTCTTACTAATAAATGGCTTTGCTTGTGCATGAATATGGAGTCTGTGTCGTGAATCACCACACACGAGAAGATCGACACCATGTTGCCTGGTGACGTGGAAGATGTTCAATTCCCATTTTTACCACAAGCTTCCTAGGTGACAGGCAGGTTTTATTCTCACTCTTTAAAGCAAGCATTGCACTTCATTACCCCACAGGGAATTTGGGAGGACAAAACTCCAGTAATGTTTCAGCAGCTCAGATCCAAAGCTGGTAGAAATTTCCTATTAGAAATAATTTGGAACCAGGGAGGGGAGATATTTTGGCCCCCAAAGTAGTAAAAACACTTCACATGCTCATTTGTAATGTTGCTGTAAAAGGAAAAATTCCAACAAAAGTCCCATGCAAACAAAGAGTGTCCCTTGTCCCACCCCTGCCCCAGTCTAATTTATTCAACAAAAAAAAAATCCCAAGAGCCATTTCAAGAGACACTTACCAGCATTCCCCCCCACCCCCTCAATTCTTGTCCCTTTAGAACAGTACTTTCTGGTCAATTCCCTAAGACAGGAGATAGGGGCCACCCTAGAGCCCTGCCTCTCTTCAGAGAGATCTCAAGACAAGCATTCTTTTTCCACTCTGCTGACAGAGAGCACTGGGAACTAATGGGTGAAGATCAGAAAAGTTTTCCTCTGAACAGGCAGGGCCCATGAAACCAGGAGTTACAGGGTACCAGGTGAGTAACTAGAGGAGACAGAAAGGAGTGTAATTTCATACAGAGACAGATCATTCTAATCAGACAGACAATTTAAGATCAATTTTGTCTTTCCTTCTTTATTAGTAATGAACATAAGTCACAAAGGTAACAAAACTCTTGGTGCTCCCCCTGCCAGTTACCTGCCCATGAGCTCTAAGAGAACAAAAAGCATGAAAGAAGTTTTTTCATGCTTTATTTTGGACCATCAGGCAGCAGTTTGTACTGATAGATGTATTTTTGAGAACATACAGCTGCCTTATTCACTAATTAAGGCTTCTGAGAGTAATGAAAAACTGTGATTTCACTGTGTCATGGTTTTAGCTGGGACAGAGTTCATTTTCTTCGCTGCAGCTGGCATAGTGCTGTGCTTTGGACTTAGTATGAAAACAGTGTTGATAACACACTGATGTTTTGGTTGTTGCTGGGTAGTGCTTGTACTAGTCAAGGCCTTCTCTAGCTTCCCATGCTCTGCCGGGTGTGCAAGAAGCTGGGAAGGGAGGGGGCACAGCCAAGAGAGCAGATCCAAACTGGCCAAAGGGATATTCCATATCATGTGACATCATGCCCAGTATGTTAACTGGAGGGAGCTGGCCGGGGGAGGAAAGCAGCAATCACAGCTTGGGGACTGGCAGCATCAGTCAGCAGTTGGTGAGCAGTTTTATCATTTCTGTTTCTGTTTTTTTCCCTTCTTGTTTTTATTATCATTGTTATTACTATAATCATCATTATTGTATTATCTTACTTTAATTAAACTGTTTTTATCTCAACCCACAAGTGGTTTTTTTGTTGTTGGTGTGTGTGCTTTTGCTCTTCTCATTCTCTCCCCCCTCCCACAGGGGTGGGGGGAGTGAGTGAGCAGCTGTGTGGTGTTTAGTTGCCAACTGAAGCTGAACCATGACAACAGTGAGTGTCATACAAAATGCTTTATATCTAAGATTTTTCATTGGTTTAATCTTTGTCACAGTTTAGCCACAGTCAGCAACTAAATACCACACAGCCACTTGCTCAACTCCCCCAACCCCTGTGGGATGGGGGAGAGAATTGGAAGGGCCAAAGTAAGAAAGCTTGTGAGTTGAGATAAGAACAGTTAATTATTAAAAATAAAACAGTAATGATAATTATATAATGAAAAGGAAGAGACAAGTGAAACCTTGGGAGGAGAGAAAAAATCCAAACAAGTGACACAACTGCTTACCACCTGCCAACCGACACAGCCAGTCCCCAAGCTGCGACCACTGCTTCCCCCAGCCAGCTCCTCCCAGTTAACATACTGGGCATGATGTCACATGATATGGAATATCCCTTTGGCCAGTTTGAATCCACTCTCTTAGCTGTGCCCTGCCCCCTCCCCTCCCAGCTTCTTGTGCACCCAGCAGAGCATGGGAAGCTGGAAAAGCCCTTGACTAGTACAAGCACTACCCAGCAACAACCAAAACACTGGTGTGTTATCAACATTGTTTTCATTCGAAGTTCAAAGCACAGCACTAGGCCAGCTGCAGTGAAGAGAATTAACTCTATCCCAGCTAAAACCATGCCAGTCTTCAAGCACAATGATAGGGGCTTCATATTCCATTGGCACCAGCATCTCCCCATCATGATACCATAGCGGGGGGGGGGGGGGAATCAAGTGTTTCCACTCTTTCCTCTTTTTGCAGCAAGTGAATTTAAAAAAGCATACTCTCTGAAGGCATCTTTGCAATGCCTTCCCTTAGACTCACATATATTACCAGAGGAGATGGTTCAGCACAGTAGGGTTGGATTTAACCCAGGAGAGGAATTAAATGAGTTAATAGACAGGATGCCAGTTGTCCTGAACCCTGTGAGGGCACCTAAGACCTGTGCAGTGCCACCTCACTCAGATGCACGGCATAGGGAATTTAGAAGCCCAGCCCTGATGGAAGCAGTACCCTGCCTGTTCCTGCCCAACAGTCACACAATTTCAACCCACAGATGCCTACTCCGTCATACAACCTATTACACAGCATCTCATGTTTCTGTATTCACAGAAGTTCAGCAACAAGCTCTTTCTTCATTCCCACCCTGTTGCTTGCTAGGACTCTGCACATGCAGTGTGAGGCAATGTCGCTCCTGGGCTGCGACACAGAACTTGCAGAGAGATCCAACTCAACTGTCCTGTGCTGATTTCAATGCATTTTGCAGCCCTCAGCCCTTTCCTACCTTCACTCTCTTTATCAGAGGCTGCTACCAGACAACAGCAGCAGGAACAGTAAGGGTTTTTTATGCGAAATTGCTGTGACTAGCGCAAACAAACATCTAATTTTGATTGGGAATTTGAAGCATAACTAATTTGAACAACTAATCACAATTTTTACACTACCTTGAGAAAGAATGTGTACGTGTCCATGTGCACATACAACTGCTCATTATCTCCTTCTAAATTAGCCCTCACATCTTCTTGTCAGTAGAAAAAGAATTGAAAGTAAATATAAACATATTTTCAATAAGGACAATAATTCATAAGAAACCAATCCGAGGCTATGAAATTTATTGTTTCAAGGTCTGTTATAACTGTTTATTCCTGACAAAGGCAGGGCACAGGTAGAACAGGAACAAAATTATCAAAAAACACTGAGCCATCTTTACTTTTGTTATATTCTAGCCAAAGCCTGACACTGGCCATGAAATGTAGGATAGGAACAGGGCAACATGAAAACCTGAAGTGTATGATAGGGGCTTTGCCATTGAGTCCATATGTGTATATGGACAGTTGTGCTGAACAGGAGATAATGCAAGGTAGCTTACCCTACACTCATTGAAGGATTAAAAACTGAGCCTTTACTGTATGGCAAAAGCATGAACCCCAGCAGTTTAAACAGAATAACCCACTTCATCCTCAGGGAAGACAGAAGATTTATTATGTATTCAGGTGTTGAAATCTTCAAGGTCTTTTATTCCCAAAAAACAGAGTACGGATTGGCTGGGGAAGACCACACCCTTTTTCCATAGATTTTTCAGTGCTGCCACGTCACTATTGCCTTGCAGCTACCACTACTTCCCTTTCACTAAAGTCACAGGAACCTGTATTTAAAAAGCATCTAGGTTTACTCAACAGCATCCTCCCTCCCATGACAGGCTTGCATAGATAGTTTTAGTGCTTCAGAAACTCCACTTCCCAGTATGGCTAAGTTGTTTGGAGCCTATAAGGGAAATCCTGATGCCAGAGAAGGAAATCTGTCAAATAAGGCATCTTCCGATTCATCCTATCAGCAGCCAGCCTCTGCTCACAGCCACACCACAAGATATGGTTGAGGGCTGCCACCTTGCCTGCCATCTAGGAACCAAAGGAGGAACTTCCTAAGCTAAGAGATGCAACTCCAAAACCTGAGCTATAAAGTAAGCTCTGCTAGAAGGGCTGCAATCTCTGCTAACTAGAGACACACATATCAACAAGACATGTTGCCAGCGCTGACCCCAGGACAGGCTGTGTCTTCAGAGGAGGGGACAAATAAAGGAGGTTTCAGCTCTTCTTCCCCTGCACCATTCTCACAACTAACATTCAGCTCTTATGTTGAATTCATCTCTGACTAATCCTCCCCTGCTTTATTGGTGTTGACATGCTTTAATCCCTGAGTCAGCTCCTATTTCTTGTTAAGCCAAAGGTAAATTATACCAAGTCTACCCAGCAATGTTAAAGCCAGCAGGATTTATAACGCAAAGCACCTGCTAAAAATACCCAGACAAACATACCAACTGCAACAGCTTTCCACAGTGCCAGAGATAAACATGTCACACCCAGAAGATGCAAAGTAAGATGGGCTAAAGCAATGCAGCTTATGAGAAACCAGGATCTCTATCCTGCACCCAGGGCCTAACAAAGAAGGCGGCAGAGGCAGGAGAACTTCCCTCTTGGCCTCTGTTCATGCAATGATTTTTTTACACTCCCTTTCCCTGGCACAATGATTGTGCCACCTCTCAGGTGAGCATCACCCACATCACACTCTACACCACACCTACATAGTCCCTCAGAGCAGGTGGTGTGCTTGCTTACCATCACACACATTCATCCTCACTTTCAGGGACTCTGCACAGAGGTGTTTCATCTCACCCAGGGCACTGCCTGTGCCTACTCCTTCACCCTCAGCTTGCACACATTCCATCGGTATCATGCTCCTGTACTCTATTTTTGCCTCCCTCCCCACTTGAGTCACCATCTTGGTGTCCAACACCCTACCTGACTCTGCCTCTCGCACTTGTAAATGCTGATGCGTTCCCCCTTCAGCCACATCCCTGGTGCTGCATGCAATTTGCGCTTCATCTCCCTTCCTCCTGCCTGCCAACATCAGTCTCTCTTCCAAGCTTGCAAAAGCCCATATGCCAGGCAGGAATATGTTTTTTTTATTCATCCACATTATCAGCAGAGTGCATCCAGATCCGAACAGCCCTGGCAGCTCTTGAGAAATGAAACAATAGCAAGTATCTGGTGAATTTAATGATTATCAACACTCCTACTCAGGCAGATTAACTGGAAAAAAAAAGAGGCATTAATTATTTTGAACTAATGATTACTTTACATCTTTGCTTTTTGAGACTTGACTCTCTTCATTTTCACATTTTTAAATGAATTGAAAACCCAACTGTTTTTGCCCAGGAATTTCTGCAATATCCCAGAGCCTAAGGTCTCATTCCCTCCTCTGGCTTCTGTTTGCAGGGCATCATTATCATCATGCAATGATGTTTCTGTCAAGCTGGCAGAGATGCATAGTAAAGTGCATTAACCTGACAATAATAGATCACTTTTTTCATCATGATCTATTGCCAAGTTAGCACACCAGGCCACTTCCAATAGCACTGCGCACTCAAATTAGTGTGCTGGCCTAGAACCCGCAATGGAATACTGTTTGGATTTCTGGTGGCTCTGCAACTAATTGTATTTTTCCCCATCTGTTTGCTTTGACTCAGGGCTGTTTGGGGGGGGTGTGTGGGGGTGTGTTAGGGAATGAGTGAATAAGAAATCTAAGATGTATCCCTTGGCACTAATTGTCTCGCCTACTCCTTTATTAGGACCTCTCCCATCAACTCATTCCCAGTTGATAGCCTCCAGCTCTGCCTGATCCAGGCAAGGTGCTGAGCCCCTCCTTACTGTTTGTAAGGAGACAACATTTTGCCATGGCCACTAGCAGTTTCTGTAATCAGATCAGCTCAGGAGCCCTACATCTCTGAAGTTGTCTCAGCCAGATCTGGAACAGAACTGGGCTTTCCAAAGTTTTGACTTCCTACTGTATGTCTCATTTAAACCCACATGCCTGGGGGGGGGGGGGGGGGGGGAAACACACACCACCAAACTGCCAAAGCATGTCCCAAGCCAAGGGAGAACTCAAACTGCTTGTGTGACCCACAGCAAATCCCATCCGACTTCCAGATCCTCACCCAAAGTAGAAGCGTTGACAGTTGTTTAAACTCAGTATGTTTTTGTGAGGATAGCACAGGAGATTATTTCCAGGCTCAATAGTCAAGACAAGGTCCCTGCACAACAATGGCAGGTCCAAGAGAGAGATGCCTGCAGTCATCACAGCTAAACTTTCAGGCCAAGGAAAGGAGAGACATAGTGCTATATCCTCTTTGTTCATAGTTTCTGGAGTGGACACACCTACCACAGCTGATATGGGGGGGGGGGGTTGTTTCCTTTTTCATGAAAGCCTTGTTTATTTTCCCTGCACTTCAACAATTGGGAGCAAAAATAAATTTTATTGTTACTATTTACATAGGGCCTACAAAGACAGATTACAGCATTAGTTATCTCTATGCATCATCCATTGATAGCTACCCCGTTATTACTGCAAGCTAAGCAGGTCACTAGAGAGACCTAGGGGTCTCAATTCTGGAAGCTTATGCATATAACCCTTATGCCACTGCTGACCACAAGTTTATTTGTGTACTTAAAGTTAAAAAACTCCATTAAGTGTTTGCAGGATCAGAGTCCTATTTCCCTGGATGGTAGTTCTGCTGCTAGTAATAAGTGCCAGGAAATAGAACAGAGGTATGTTGGTTTGTGCATCCCCAGGCACACAGAAGACAGAAACAAATTCTAATATTTACCAACCTGAAAAGAAACTGTAAAAACCTGTAGTTTCCAGCTTCTCTGACAGTACTAGCAGCAGAAATAAAATAGATTAAATAATAATGACATAAATACTAATTAATTGCAATTAAGAAGTACTTAAGTCATAAAAGAAAAAATGCAGCCATTAATCAGAATAGCTCAGGTACCTATAAAAATATTTACTATTATGCATGCATATTTAATCTACCTATCCAAAGACTAATGCTCTGTTCCTTGCCAGTGAGGCTTACTAACATCTTAGAGGAATAAAACAGTGTCCCAGAACTGTGCAGGAATGGTGTGTAGGGATTTAGGAGTAAAACAGTTGCATAGGTAAAAGCATAAGCTTGGAAATACGGCCCTATATATAAACTTACATATGGGAATAATTTAACCTCACCTTATTACTTGTGTTTAACAGCTCTAGGCCCCAATACACAAACTCATCATCCCAAGCAAGCCTTTCTTAACATATAGATCCCAGCCTGAAGAGCTCCTAAGCCCACACATCAGTCTTATCAAGATCAGCATTTAACATACTGTATTAATGAGAATTACTTTCAAGCAACTGTACAAGAACAGGTCTATCTATAGCTTTCAAAAAACAAAAAGCCTCCATGTTTGAAGTCAGCTCACAGATTTGTCAGGGAGGTGGGTTGTAACAATTTTCAGGAGAAAACAATTCAGTTAGGAAAGAAAAACAGACCTTCTAGCCTTTAAGGGGGGGGGGGGGGGGGGGGGGGAAGAGAGATATAACTAGCTGTGAGAACACCCAACCCAACTCAAAGCTCACAAACAAGAATTAAGGATACTCACTATTTGAAACAGAGATTTCACAGTCTACTGCCTACTGCAAAATGGACCCTTTCAGAACTTTGTAATGCTTCTGCCCCTCATTTTAAAGGGTCATCCCCTAAAAAGCAAGCTAGAAAGTTGAAGGGGAACTTTTGCAAGATACAGCTTAGGGGAAAGAAATGATAAAAAAGAGGGGACGTTGGGGAGCTGTTTTAATGCTATTATGTAATGCTTCTGGAGTCATCCATGAACTTACACACTCCTATTTTTTTAGCAAATTGCTTTTCTAAGTGTCTTTAGGGGAATAAAATAGAAAATTAATAAATATCAGAAAGATTATGTTTACATGTTCTCAGTAGGCAGTAACTATGATTGCTATTATTTCTAATAAACTAAACAAGGGGAGGGCTTGAGGATTTTTTTAATTGGGCTTTGCTAGAAAATTATTTGTTTTAATGAAATACAAATAGATAATTCACTAGTGGCAAAGCTAAAAAAGACTCAAATAACAGGCAACTCTGATAAGCTTATAGGAAAGGCTTCCTGCAATAACTTGTCTCATGGTTTTCTAAACCTTTCATTAACTTCTTACATAGAGTTAAAGGGTTATAAGCAGGTAGGAGTTACTCTAGAAACCATTTTTTTTTAAAAAATACTACTACCAGTAAAATAGCAAGTCTATTTTGTACTTGTTAAGTTTTCTGATATCTTAATTGTTACTCTTGAAAGTTTTGACATTTCAAAGCTTATGTGTTCTTTATTAGTTAAAAAAACCTACTACTTGAGAACTCTAATTTCTCAAGAGAAGCTCCTACTCCTCCTAAAAGAAAAAAATTAAAACACTACATTCTAGGTAACAGAGTTACAATAAAAACTTATATTTATATAGAAAGAACAAACTCACTTCTTAATGACTAAAAGCCAGAGTCAGGTACATACCTCCAAAGGCATTGCAACAATAGATTTACCACCTACATAGTTTCATAAATACAACTCTATATCACTCTTATTGTGTATAGACCACACATTTATGTAGAAACACTTTATAAAAAAAAAAAAAAAAAAAAAAAGCACCTTATAACCAGCACCTCAGCTGCAGGCCATCTGTGTAGCTTTATTGACTGGTAAAGTAATGCTAATTTACACCAGCTGGGAACCTGCAGTGAGTGGGAACTAGGTCTGATCATGCAAGGAGCTCCTGCCCCCAGGTGGAACCATTTCAGCCTGGAAAGCCATCAGGGACAGGAGCAGAGCTTTGTAAAGGAGCCTGGCAAGGTCCACCTTAATTTCTGAGCAAACCAGGTGTATCCCCTCTCCTAACTACGTGTAAGAAAACTCTCTTGTCCTAACACTGTACTGTTGCCCCTTCTTTAGAGAACCCTGATAGGGAGAAGAGCAATTTTCAGGAAATAACTTGGAGTTTTTTAGGGGAAAGAGTAGAAAGTGCTTGGGTAGCAAAGACATCAATTGCCTGGCTAATACCTTCCCAGAAGTGAGATGAGGTTACCAGGAGATTTAAAAAAAAAAAAAAAAAGAGAAGAAAGAGAGGTGACTGTAAACATTGGGTACACCTGGCTTGGTGGAAATATCTGATGGGAGAGACCTATGCAGGTGTTCGGTGTTAAGAAGCATAGACATGAAACATTTGTTGACAGCATGTAGACAATGTCTTCTAAACCTGGTGTTTATTCTGTTACTACATAAAACTGCTATTCCCTGGTTTTGGGTTGCTGTGGTAGCAGTGGAGGGTAGTAGTGGTGTTTTAACACAGAGATAAGAAGACTCAAGACTCCCTTGTCACTTAACTTTCAGTAGCACTGAAGAATGTCCTACTTTTTACTGATGAAATTGTGGGTTTGTTGCTTTGTTTTCCAAACTGCATATGTAGTGCTCTACCCAGCCTTGTGGTTCCGAGCTGGGGCTGTATAGCCAAACAGGGGAGCAGAACATGGAAGTGGCTCTACATGACTCTGAGACAGTCTGAGACTTGCATATGCAAAGATGGAGCAGGTGTGATGTGTCACTATAACCGTGTGGGGTCTCTTGCGTGAGCAGTCCAGCATGTGTGTCTATCTCAAATCTAAACCTTCCAGCTGTGATGCTTTCCAGAGATGTTTGCAGGAGAATGATAAACTAACCTTGGTGACTCTAGCATCCCCTTGAGGAGAAAAATAATCATAGGTTGGTTTAGTATGTGTGCTTGTTTTGGCTGGGGTAGAGTTAATTCTCTTCACTGTAGCTGGTATAGTGCTGATGGTACAGTGATGCTTTAGTTGCTGTTAAGTAGCAGCTAACTGTTGCTAAGTAGCACCTAGAGTAGTCAGGGACCTTTCCAGCTTCCCATGCTCTGCCATGTGGGCAAGAAGCCAAGATAGCTGACCCAAACTGGCCAATGGGACATTCCATACCATGTGATGCCATGACCTGTATATTAAACAGGGCAGTTAGTGTGTAGGGAAGGTGGGTGTGATTTGGGGAGTGGTGATGTTGGGTTAGTAGGTAGTTGAGTTGTGTGCTGTTTGTTTTGGTTGTTCATTCCCCTCTTGCTCCAGTTTTTGTGCCCCTCTCATTGTTTGGTTTTTTTTTATTGCATTGATGTTGTTGTTATTATTGTTTTCTTTTAATTATTAAACTGTTCTTATGTCAACCCATGAGCTTTCTTACTTTTCTCGTCCTGATTCTTTCTCTCATCCTGCTGGTGGGGGACTGAGTGAGTGGCTGGGGGGGCTGAGTTGCTGGCTGGGGATAAACCCCAGCAGTCTCTCTTGGTATGCAATGGGGGGCTCAGAGGGTTTGAGATAACAACAGCTGCTGGTCACAACACCATGCTCTTGTTTTTGCAGTTCATGTTAAAGATTGGTGTTGGTTTGTTTAGTCTGTTCTGCTGTGATTAGTGATCTTTTCCTTAAGAGATGTTATTCTAATGCTTGTCTTCAGTTCTATATGGCATCTGAGGTGTGTGCTGGAACTGTTACTGTACTTTGGATATTACCTTACTGAGGCAATTAGCAATTATACCTCCTCCTGGGGGAGATTTTATATGGAGGAAATACAGAATGGTATCTTTGCAACTTTCTTCTATGATGTCTCTGCCTTCATTGCAACAACCTTTTTGTGTCTTGAATGTCCTTGGGTAGTGTCGTGGTTTAGCCGGCAGCTCAGCCCCACACAGTCGCTCGCTCACTCCCCCACCGGTAGATGGGGGAGAGAATCAGAAGGGTAACGCTCGTGGGTTGGGATAAGAACAGTTTAATAATTAAAATTAAAAGAAACAACAATAGAAATGCAATGTAAAGGAGAACAACGAGAGGCGCAAAGCCCTGGGGGAGGAGGAAAGGGAGGGGAGAGGCGGAACGAACTGCCGGAACAAACCGCACGCGCCGAGGCCGCGCTGCCACTGTCCCCCCTCAATATACTGGTCGTGGTGTCACATGGTATGGAATGAACCTGCCATTGGCCAGTTGGGGTCAGCTGCCCCCACCATGGCCCTGCCCCTCCCAGCACCCCCGCCACGCAGCAGAGCACAGGAAGCTGGAAAGGTAGCCGACCCCCACAGTGAGGAGAAGTAACCCCTTCTCAGCCAAAACCAGCACATTCTCCACCCCTTATTCCATACCATTTACACCATGCCCAGGTCCCATATGATGCAATACAACTGTACCAACCACCACCCCTCCCCTTCCCATCCTTTAACATAATACACAGACATCATTCCCTCAGTTCATGGACCTTCCCTGTAAAATGTCCATTAAAATGTCCATTGAGTTCACCCAGTCCATGACTCTGGGCTCCATCTGTCGTATCAGTCTTTCCGGGTGGGAGAGATGGTGTGTGGCGTTGGGTTGCTGCATACCGAGTCAGTCGTCGTTCCATCACTGCTGCACGGCTTGTTTCATAGTTGATCTTCCATGGGTTGGGAGGCTCGTACTCTGATATGATTGATACAACACAGAGGTGACACACAGTATTATATAGCAGTTCACATTGTGCCATTCAGTTCATTGACTGTTTTCACCCAAAATCAAATCCCCTTGAGGCACACATTGGATTTCCCCATCGTCCCGCATCACCCACCAAGTGCACCCACGTCCTCGAGCAAAAGCAATCCCACGAATGGGTTTGCCTTTGCCGGAGGCAGGAAGAACCCAGACTGTTTTGCCCAGCATACTTTTTGTGTGCACTACAGGGACTCTATCCCCTTCCACAGTACGTAAGAGCTCTGACTAGGCAGGGCCAGCTCGATTGGCAGATCCCCTCGTGTTGACTAACCACGTGGCTTTTGCTAAATGTGTATCCCAGTGCTTGAATGTTCCACCCCCCATTGCTCTCAGTGTAGTTTTTAACAGTCCATTGTACCGTTCAATTTTCCCAGAGGCTGGTGCGTGATAGGGGATGTGATACACCCACTCAATGCCATGCTCTTTGGCCCAGGTGTCTATGAGGCTATTTCGGAAATGAGTCCCGTTGTCTGACTCAATTCTCTCTGGGGTGCCATGTCGCCACAGGACTTGTTTCTCAAGACCCAGGATAGTGTTCCTGGCAGTGGCGTGGGGGACAGGATATGTTTCCAGCCAGCCAGTCGTTGTTTCTACCATTGTAAGCACATGGCGCTTGCCTTGGCGGGTCTGTGGGAGTGTGATATAGTCAATTTGCTAGGCCTCCCCATATTTATATTTCAGCCATCGTCCCCCATACCACAGAGGCTTTACCCGCTTCGCTTGATTGATTGCAGCGCATGTGTCACATTCGTGGATAACCTGTGCAATAATATCCATGGTCAAGTCCACCCCTCGATCACGAGCCCACCTGTATGTTGCATCTCTCCGTTGATGGCCTGAGGTGTCATGGGCCCACCAAGCTAGAAATAGTTCACCCTTATGCTGCCAGTCCAGATCCACCTCAGCCACTTCAATCTTGGCAGCCTGATCTACCTGCTGGTTGTTTCGATGTTCTTCAGTGGCCCGACTCTTGGGGACGTGAGTATCCACATGCCGTACCTTTACAACCAGTTTCTCTACCCGGGCCGCAATATCTTGCCACAATGTGGCAGCCCAGATGGGTTTGCCTCTGCGCTGCCAGTTGCTTTGCTTCCACTGCTGCAGCCAGCCCCACAGGGCATTTGCCACCATCCAGGAGTCAGTATAGAGATAGAGCACTGGCCACTTTTCCCGTTCAGCGATGTCTAAGGCCAGCTGGATGGCCTTTACCTCTGCAAACTGGCTCGATTCCCCTTCTCCTTCAGCAGTTTCTGCTACTTGTCATGTAGGACTCCATACAGCAGCCTTCCATCTCCGGTGCTTTCCCGCAAGGCAACAGGACCCATCAGTGAACAGGGCATATTGCTTCTCATCTTCTGGCAGTTTGTTATACAGTGGGGCTCCTTCAGCACGTGTCACTTCCTCCTCTGGTGATAATCCAAAATCTTGGCCTTCTGGCCAGTCCATAATCACTTCCAAGATTCCTGGGCGACTGGGGTTTCCTACTCGAGCCCGCTGGGTGATCAGTGCAACCCATTTACTCCACGTAGCATCAGTTGCATGGTGTGTAGAGGGGATGTTTCCTTTGAACATCCAGCCCAGCACTGGCAGTCGGGGTGCCAGGAGCAACTGTGCTTCAGTACCAACCACTTCTGAAGCAGCTCGGACCCCTTCATATGCTGCCAATATCTCTTTTTCAGTTGGAGTATAGCGGGCTTCGGACCCTCTGTATCCACGACTCCAAAACCCTAGGGGTCGACCCCGGGTCTCCCCATGTGCTTCCTGCCAGAGGCTCCAGGTAGGGCCATTCTCCCCGGCTGCAGTGTAGAGCACATTTTTTACATCTTGTCCTGCCCGGACTGGCCCAAGAGCTACTGCATGAACTATCTCCTGTTTAATCTGTTCAAAGGCTTCTTGTTGCTCAGGGCCCCATTTGAAATCATTCTTTTTCCGGGTCACTTGATAGAGAGGGCTCACGATCAGACTGGAGAATGCATATTCCAAATTACAAAAACCCACAATGCCCAAGAAAGCTTGTGTTTCCTTTTTGCTAGTTGGTGGAGACATGGCTGCTATTTTGTTGATCACATCCATTGGAATCTGACGACGACCATCTTGCCATTTGATTCCTAAGAACTGGATTTCTCGTGCGGGTCCCTTCACCTTACTTTGTTTTATGGCAAAACCAGCTTTCAGAAGGATTTGGACTATTTTCTCTCCTTTCTCAAAAACTTCTTCCGCTGTGTTGCCCCACACAATAATGTCATCAATGTATTGAAGGTGTTCTGGAGCTTCTCCCTGTTCCAATACAGTATGAATCAGTCCATGGCAAATGGTAGGACTGTGTTTCCACCCCTGGGGCAGTCGATTCCAGGTGTACTGGACGCCCCTCCATGTGAAAGCAAACTGTGGCCTGCATTCTGCTGCCAGAGGGATTGAGAAGAATGCATTAGCAATATCAATTGTGGCATACCACTTGGCTGCCTTTGACTCCAGCTCGTATTGAAGTTCTAGCATGTCTGGCACAGCAGCACTCAACGGTGGAGTGACTTCATTCAGGCCACGATAGTCTACTGTTAGCCTCCACTCTCTATTAGACTTCTGGACCGGCCATATGGGACTGTTAAAGGGTGAGTGGGTCTTACTGATGACTCCTTGGCTCCTCAGTTGGTGACTGAGTTAAAAGGATGGGGATCAGAGAGTCTCTGTTGGTGCGATATTGCCGCCGGTGCACTGTTGTGGTGGCGATTGGCACCTGTTGTTCTTCGACCTTCAGCAACCCCACCACAGAAGGGTCCTTTGAGAGACCAGGCAAGGTAGACAGCTGTTCAGTTTCCTCCGTCTCCAAGGCAGCTACACCAAAAGCCCACTTGTACCCTTTTGGGTCCTTGAAATACCCTCTCCTGAGGTAGTCTATACCAAGGATGCACGGAGCCTCTGGGCCAGTCACAATGGGGTGCTTCTGCCACTCATTGCCAGTTAGGCTCACTTCGGTCTCCAATACAGTTAGCTCTTGGGATCCCCCTGTCACTCCAGTAATGCTGATGGGTTCTGCCCCTATATACTTTGATGGCATTAAGGTGCACTGTGCACCGGTGTCCACTAAAGCTTTATACTCCTGTGGGTCGGACGTGCCAGGCCATCGGATCCACACAGTCCAGTAAGCCCGGTTATCCCTTTCCTCCACCCGGCTGGAGGCAGGGCCCCTCTAGTCCTGATCATGGCAGTCACAACTCACTTCCTGTAAATGTGAATCAGGAGTCCCTCTATTACACTTAGAAATAAAATCTGCGCTTCTACTCCTCTGTCTGGGGACTTGCTCGCTGGAAACTGGAGCAGCAGCTTTCCTGGAAGAGCCTCCCTGAGTGACTGTTCTTCCTTGCAGTTCATGTACTCGTGCCTGTAGGGTCGAAGTAGGCTTGCCATCCCACCTCCTCATGTCCTCTCCGTGGTCACGCAGGTAGAACCATAGGGTGGCCCGTGGTGTGTATCCCCTTCTTTGAGCCAAAGGACGCTTATTCCTAACAGCTGAGACACTGCTCTGTCGAGGTGGGGAGTAGGACAGATCTTCTTTGAGTTGCTGGACCTCTTGCGATAGTTTCTCCACAGCAGAGACGAGCGAGGAAGATATTTGTTTCATAATCCCAGAGTCTATCAATCACCTCCGCCACCGTTGGTGTCTCGTCATCTTTCCAGGACATCACTGCCAATGAGTTTGCATGCGAAGATGGTGGGCTCCGTACAAACTTCCGCCACATGAGTCGTGTGCACTCGGCTTCATCTGGATCTTTGGATGACCGTTGATCGTCCAAGTCACCATAAATCACCTCAAACACCGCTAATTCCCTTAGATACTGGATGCCTTTCTCCATAGTTGTCCATTTTCCTGGGCGATATGTAACATCTTCTTTAAAGGGATACCTTTCCTTCACTCCAGACAGGAGTCGCCTCCAGAGGCTGAGGGTTTGTGTTTTTTTTTTCCAATTGCTTTGTCAACGCCCCCTTCCCCAGAAGGGATCCCAATTGTTTGGCTTCTTTTCCCTCTAGTTCCAGGCTACTGGCCCCATTATCCCAGCATGGGAGCAGCCAGGTGACAATGTGTTCACCTGAAATCTTTTCGCATATCTTGCAACTCGCTTAAGGACAGGGATCGGGTGGTCTCTATTTCATTTATTACTTCTCCCTCCTCTCCCCGCGATGGCCCTGGTTCTTCATCATCCCTTTATAAACGAGTTGATGTCCGCTTCCTATATTTCATCTTGTGTATGGGTGCAACTGATACTGGTACGGGTTTATTTTCTGAGCCAGCTCCGGTACTTGTTGTGGGGGTTTGAGTGGCTGCAGTGCCTGTTGTCAGGGCTGGATTGTGTACAGTGGCAGTGACTTTGCATTTCAATCCAGAGACATTCTCTTCCCCCTGGGGGCACTGAATACTGTTGAGCAGGGCTCTGTATGCATGGGCCAGACCCCAGCATGTTGCAGTTATCTGTGTCTCTCTGGAGTTCCCAGCGAAACAACACACTTTCTCCAAATATTCTACTAGTTTTTTAGGATTCTGCACTTGTTCGGGGGTGAAACTCCAAAACACTGGGGGTGCCCACTGCCCTAGGTATTTGCCCATGCTATCCCACATGCCCTGCCACTCATAACTATCAAGCCTCGGGGCAGATTCCTGGGTGATATTCTTAAGTTGCTTAGTCAAAACCAAAACAACATACCCAAAAACTAACAATAAGTGCACCTTAACCACCCAAGGATGTTCAAGATACAAAAAGGTTGTGGTAATAGAGGCAGAGACATCATAGAACAAAGTTGCAAAGGTACTATTCTGTATTTCCTCCATATAAGATCTCTCAGAGGAGGAGGTATAATTGCTAATTGCCTCAACAAGGTGGCATCCAAAGTACAGTAACGGTTTCAGCAAAAACCCCAAATACCAGATAAAGCTGAAAACGAGTGTTTGCATAACAAATCTTGTAGGCAAAACATTACTAATCACAGCAGAACACAGCAGACTCAAAAAACCAACACCGATTTTTAACACCAACTGCAAAAAGGACAACATGGTGCTGTGACCATCAGCTGTTATCATCTCCAACCCTTGAGCCCCACGTTGGGCGCCAAAAAGACTGTCGTGGTTTAGCGGCAGCTCAGCCCCACACAGCCGCTCGCTCACTCCCCCACCGGTAGATGGGGGAGAGAATCAGAAGGGTAACGCTCGTGGGTTGCGATAAGAACAGTCTAATAATTAAAATTAAAAGAAACAACAGTAGAAATGCAATGTAAAGGAGAACAACGAGAGGCGCAAAGCCCCGGGGGAAGGGGGAAGGGAGGGGAGAGGGGGAACGAACCGCCGAAACAAACCGCACGCGCCGCAGCGGCTCGCCGCCCGCCGACCCGGCGCCGCGCCGCCCCCGTGCTGCCACTGCCCCCCCTCAATATACTGGTCATGGTGTCACATGGTATGGAATGAACCTGCCATTGGCCAGTCGCGGTCAGCCGCCCCCACCATGGCCCTGCCCCTCCCAGCCCCCCCCCCCGCCACGCGGCAGAGGGCGGGAAGCTGGAAAGGTAGCCGACCCCCACAGTGAGGAGAATTAACCCCTTCTCGGCCAAAACCAGCAGAGGTTATTAATATATAGTTATTGTTAGTTTTTAGGCATGCTGTTTTGGTTTTGTCTAAAGTTAGAAAGCAACTCAGGAATATTACCCAGAAATCTGCCCCAAGGCTTGATAGTTATGAGTGGCAGGGCATTTGGGATAGCATGGGCAAATACCTAGGGCAGTGGGCACCCCCAGTGTTTTGGAGTTTCACCCCCGAACAAGTGCAGAATCCTAAAAAACTAGTAGAATATTTGGAGAAAGTATGTTGTTATGCTGGGAACTCCAGAGAGACACAGATAACTGCAATGTGCTGGGGCCTGGACCATGTGTACTGAGCCCTGCTCAGCAGTATTCAGTGCTCCCAAGGGAAGAGAATGTCTCTGGATTGAAATGCAAAGTGACAGGCACTGTAGACAATCCAGCCCTGACGACAGGCACTGCAGCCGCTCAAACCCCCATGACAAGTACTGGAGCTGGCTCATAGAATCAACCCGTACCAGTATCAGTCGCCCCCATACACAAGATGAAATATTGGAAGCGGACGTCAACTCATTTACAACGGGATGATGAAAAAGCAGGGCTGTCACAGGGAGAGGAGGAGGAAGTCATAAATGAAATAGAGACCACCCGATCCCTCACATTGGTGTGTTATCAACATTGTTTTCATACTAAGTCCAAAGCACAGCACTATGCCAGCTGCAGTGAAGAGAATTAACTCTATCCCAGCTAAAACCATGACAAGAGCTAATATCACAAGGCTCCATTTGCTACCACCTATCTGTTCATATAGCGCAATCCTGGGTACTTTGGGATCTGATTTGGGGTTTTTGTCAGGTTCTGGGTGTCTGTAGAAGTCTACCAACAAGAGATCTGCTCCTCCAGCATAAACTCAGCTCTCTAAGAAGATGAACTATCATTGTCTTGCATTTTTTCTTGTTTTGGTTTGGGTTTTCTCCCAAAAATATAATTTAATTCGCAGACAAGGTGTGCTATACTTACTGAGCTGGGAACTCAGGCTTGTACCTTTATTTCTGTGCAGAACCTTTCTCCTTTTTAATGTCTTCTGTGTCAAATGTGAAACATCACCCACCTGAAATGATGGAAGTTAGGAGCTCAAACCACTTAAAAATAACTACTGTCCAATGAGATCTGACTCTAGTAATTCCTTGGTTTTAGGAAAATCTTCCCCTTCACACACTGGTGGGAGAACAGATTTATTGGTAGACTTTGCTTTTTCACATCCACTGCTGCTATCTCAAAAGGAAATTGTGAGTACAAATCAGTTGGGGGTTCTGATCCAGCTATTCTCTTATTGAGTGAAGATTGCTATGTTTTCCTCCCTATGAAATGGCAATTAGACTCATGGAAATGTAAGGCCTGTAAAGCTGATTCTTATCATGCTCCAGTTTTCTGCTGATATTGCAATGACTCCTGTGTTCTTTGCTCCTGGTATTGGTTGGTGCAATAAGGTTCTTCAATATTAGCAAGAATAATTAATTTCTAGTCTGAGCCCTAAAATGACATGTGCCAGTTGCTGATGGATGAAGCAGAGCCTGCACTTAGTTTGAATTCTTGCTCTTTCAAACCTTTTCAATATACTCTCAACTTTAGCCAGGAGCTGTAATGTTGCATTTCTGCAATAAGTCCTTTCTCAAATTTTATATCTTGACTCAGTATGATCCTTCTCTCAAATTTTTACTGGCAGCTGTCAGGATTAGGAGCATTGATCTGCTCTCTAGACAAAACATGAAGACACTTTCACAACCTGGCTTTCTCAGGTTTCCAGCTCTCCTGCTCTTGGCTAAGGTGGCCATACTTGAACAACTTTTATTCCAGTGACTCTGCTTTGGTGCTGGAGCTCAGAGCACCACATTGAGCAGGGAGCCAGGAGAGCATGGGGGCAAATTAACTCCCCCCTCCCAACATCCAAGACATCCCAAATCAGTTTGATTATAGTTTTGCTTGAAAGATGCTGGGTCCCTTTGAGCCTAAATGGTTGTTATGTTTTACAGATGGATTATTCCAATCCTTAGGGAGGGGAAAAAAATTAACAAGGAGGGTAAAGTAGAAAAACACTGTTGCAACAATCACACCAGCTTCAGCTACCTGATGGCTGCTGTTGTATGATGTAATCACCATATACGGTGCATTACCGACTTCCAATATGCAGTAATATTTACATTAGCATTAGGGCACCATCAAGCCTTTACTTATCCACATAGTTAAAATTGTTATCTGTATATGAACTCCAGAGGTTATATATCTAGTTGTCAGCAGTGACCTGATGATAATAGCAGTACAATTTAGTTACAATATACAATATCATTAATCATCCAAATGTAGCATAAATAGAATGGACCATTTGCTAATGTCTTGCTGGGGGTGGGAGGAAGGTCCCTCACTTGTAACAGTTGTATATGCCAGAGGCTTCCCTAAGGCTGGCAGGATGGGGGTGAGATTTTCCATCAAAATCAGAATCACCTTCAAGGGTAGTATGTGCCTCTACTAGCATTATGCTACATATGCTAATGGAAGACTGTATGCTATTTCTGAAAATTAGCATCTGCTCAAAGCAACAGACTTTCACTTACAGAAACTGATTTAAACTCAGTGAAGCAGATAAACACAGAAAACTAAGCAGGTGACTATGACTGAAGGAAGAATTCTCAGTTCCTGTGCTCAACCCATGAACTTCACTAAAACCATAATTAATATTCAGATAACTATATTCTGACACATAGAATAAACAAGATCATTTAAAGGATGCAGGTTGTCTACCTGGGACGAGGGGAGGCAGGGGCTTGGGTTTTGAATACAGAGTGGTTTGAAGATAAATCGAAATACTCCTTAATTTTGTACTGCTGCCTTTGCTGTTGGCCTGGGCCAGAAAACACAAATAGCAAGAGGATGTTATTGCATCGTTCACAAGCACAAAGTGGGAATTAAACATTTAAACAAGCAGTTTGTTGAAGGTTGTGCTGGTTTTGGCTGAGAAGGGGTTAATTCTCACTGTGGGGATTGGCTACCTTTCCAGCATCCCGAGCTCTGCCGCGTGGCGGGAGGGGGCTGGGAGGGGCAGGGCCATGGTGGGGGCGGCTGACCGCGACTGGCCAATGGCAGGTTCATTCCATACCATGTGACACCATGACCAGTATATTGAGGGGGGGCAGGTTGCAGCTTGGAAGCGGTGGGGCGTCAGGTGGCTGTGGTGCGTGTGGTTCGTTCTGGCGGTTCGTTCCCCCTCTCCCCTCCTTTCCCCCCTCCCCCCGGGGCTTTGCGCCTCTCGTTGTTCTCCTTTACATTGCATTTCTACTGTTGTTTCTTTTAATTTTAATTATTAGACTGTTCTTATCCCAACCCACGAGCGTTACCCTTCTGATTCTCTCCCCCATCTACCGGTGGGGGAGTGAGCGAGCGACTGTGTGGGGCTGAGCTGCCGGCTAAACCACGACAGTCTTTTTGGCGCCCAACGTGGGGCTCAAGGGTTGGAGATGATAACAGCTGCTGGTCACAGCACCATGTTGTCCTTTTTGCAGTTGGTGTTAAAAATCGGTGTTGGTTTGTTGAGTCTGCTGTGTTCTGCTGTGATTAGTAATGTTTTGCCTACAAGATTTGTTATACAAACACTCGTTTTCAGCTTTATCTGGTATTTGGGGTTTTTGCTGAAACCGTTACTGTACTTTGGCTACCACCTTGTTGAGGCAATTAGCAATTATACCTCCTCCTCTGAGAGATCTTATATGGAGGAAATACAGAATAGTACCTTTGCAACTTTGTTCTATGATGTCTCTGCCTCTATTACCACAACCTTTTTGTATCTTGAACATCCTTGGGTGGTTAAGGTGCACTTATTGTTAGTTTTTGGGCATGTTGTTTTGGTTTTGACTAAGCAACTTAAGAATATCACCCAGGAATCTGCCCCGAGGCTTGATAGTTATGAGTGGCAGGGCATTTGGGATAGCATGGGCAAATACCTAGGGCAGTGGGCACCCCCAGTGTTTTGGAGTTTCACCCCCGAACAAGTGCAGAATCCTGAAAAACTAGTAGAATATTTGGAGAAAGTGTGTTGTTACGCTGGGAACTCCAGAGAGACACAGATAACTGCAACATGCTGGGGTCTGGCCCATGCATACAGAGCCCTGCTCAACAGTATTCAGTGCCCCCAGGGGGAAGAGAATGTCTCTGGATTGAAATGCAAAGTCACTGCCACTGTACACAATCCAGCCCTGACAACAGGCACTGCAGCCACTCAAACCCCCACAACAAGTACCGGAGCTGGCTCAGAAAATAAACCCGTACCAGTATCAGTTGCACCCATACACAAGATGAAATATAGGAAGCGGACATCAACTCGTTTATAAAGGGATGATGAAGAACCAGGGCCATCGCGGGGAGAGGAGGGAGAAGTAATAAATGAAATAGAGACCACCTGATCCGTGTCCTTAAGCGAGTTGTGAGATATGCGAAAAGATTTCAGGGGTCGTTCAGGTGAGCACATTGCCACCTGGCTGCTCCCATGCTGGGATAATGGGGCCAGTAGCCTGGAACTAGAGGCAAAAGAAGCCAAACAATTGGGATCCCTTTCTGGGGAAAGGGGTGTTGACAAAGCAATTGGAAAAAAACCACAAGCCCTCAGCCTCTGGAGGCGGCTCCTGTCTGGAGTGAAGGAAAGGTATCCCTTTAAAGAAGATGTTACATATCGCCCAGGAAAATGGACAACTATGGAGAAAGGCATCCAGTATCTAAGGGAATTAGCTGTGTTTGAGGTGATTTATGGTGACTTGGACGATCAACGGTCATCCAAAGATCCAGATGAAGCCGAGTGCACACGACCCATGTGGTGGAAGTTTGCATGCGAAGATGGTGGGCTCAGTACAAACTCATCGGCAGTGATGTCCTGGAAAGATGACGAGACACCAACGGTGGCGGAGGTGATTGATAGACTCTGGGATTATGAAACGAATATCTCTTCCTCGCTCGTCTCTGCTGTGGAGAAACTATCCCAAGAGGTCCAGCAACTCAAAGAAGATCTGTCCTACTCCCCACCTCGACAGAGCAGTGTCTCAGCTGTTAGGAATAAGCGTCCTTTGGCTCAAAGAAGGGGATACACACCACGGGCCACCCTATGGTTCTACCTGCGTGACCACAGAGAGAACATGATGAGGTGGGATGGCAAGCCTGCTTCGACCCTACAGGCACGAGTACATGAACTGCAAGGAAGAACAGTCACTCAGGGAGGCTCTTCCAGGAAAGCTGCTGCTCCAGTTTCCAGTGAGCAAGTCCCCAGACAGAGGAGTAGAAGTGCCGATTTGATTTCTAAGTGTAATAGAGAGACTTGTGATTCCTATTTACAGGAAGTGAGTGACGAATACTATGATCAGGACTAGAGGGGCCCTGCCTCCAGCCAGGTGGAGGAAAGGGATAACCGGGCTTACTGGACTGTATGGATCCGATAGCCTGGCACGTCCGACCCACAGGAGTATAAAGCTTTAGTGGACACCGGCGAACAGTGCACCTTAATGCCATCAAAGTATATAGGGGCAGAACCCATTAGCATTGCTGGAGTGACAGGGGGATCCCAAGAGCTAACTGTATTGGAGGATGAAGTGACCCTAACTGGGAATGAGTGGCAGAAGCACCCTATTGTGACTGGCACAAAGGCTATGTTCATCCTTGGCATAGACTACCTCAGGAGAGGGTATTTCAAGGACCCAAAAGGTTAAAAGTGAGCTTTTGGTGTAGCTGCCTTGGAGACGGAGGAAACTGAACAGCTGTCTACCTTGCCCGGTCTCTCAAAGGACCCTTCTGTGGTGGGGTTGCTGAAGGTCGAAGAAGAACAGGTGCCGATCGCCACCACAACAGTGCACCGGCGGCAATATCGCACCAACAGAGACTCTCTGATCCCCATCCATGAACTCATTCACCAACTGAGGAGCCAAGGAGTCATCAGTAAGACCCACTCACCCTTTAACAGTCCCATATGGCCAGTGCAGAAGTCTAATGGAGAGTGGAGGCTAACAGTAGACTATCGTGGCCTGAATGAAGTCACTCCACCGTTGGGTGCTGCTGTGCCAGACATGCTAGAACTTCAATACGTACTGGAGTCAAAGGCAGCCAAGTGGTATGCCGCAATTGATATTGCTAATGCATTCTTCTCAATCCCTCTGGCAGCAGAATGTAGGCCACAGTTTGCTTTCACATGGAGGGGCGTCCAGTACACCTGGAATCGACTGCCCCAGGGGTGGAAACACAGTCCTACCATTTGCCATGGACTGATTCAGACTGTACTGGAACAGGGAGAAGCTCCAGAACACCTTCAATACATTGATGACATTATTGTGTGGGGCAACACAGCGGAAGAAGTTTTTGAGAAAGGAGAGAAAATAGCCCAAATCCTTCTGAAAGCTGGTTTTGCCATAAAACAAAGTAAGGTGAAGGGACCCGCACGAGAAATCCAGTTCTTAGGAATCAAATGGCAAGATGGTCGTCGTCAGATTCCAATGGATGTGATCAACAAAATAGCAGCCATGTCTCCACCAACTAGCAAAAAGGAAACACAAGCTTTCTTGGGCATTGTGGGTTTTTGGAGAATGCATATTCCAAATTACAGTCTGATCGTGAGCCCTCTCTATCAAGTGACCCGGAAAAAGAATGATTTCAAATGGGGCCCTGAGCAACGACAAGCCTTTGAACAGATTAAACGAGAAATAGTTCATGCAGTAGCTCTTGGGCCAGTCCGGGCAGGACAAGATGTAAAAAATGTGCTCTACACCGCAGTCGGGGAGAATGGTCCTACCTGGAGCCTCTGGCAGAAAGCACATGGGGAGACCCGGGGTCGACCCCTAGGGTTTTGGAGTCAGGGATACAGAGGGTCCGAAGCCCGCTATACTCCAACTGAAAAAGAGATATTGGCAGCATATGAAGGGGTCCGAGCTGCTTCAGAAGTGGTTGGTGCTGAAGCACAGCTGCTCCTGGGACCCCAAATGCTAGTGCTGGGCTGGATGTTCTAAGGGAAGGTCCCCTCTACGCACCATGCAACTGATGCAACGTGGAGTAAATGGGTTGCACTGATCACCCAGCGGGCTCGAGTAGGAAACCCCAGTCGCCCAGGAATCTTGGAAGTGATTATGGACTGGCCAAAAGGCAAAGATTTTGGATTATCACCAGAGGAGGAGGTGACACATGCTGAAGAAGCCCCACTGTATAACAAACTGCCAGAAAATGAGAAGCAATATGCCCTGTTCACTGATGGGTCCTGTCGCCTTGTGGGAAAGCACCGGAGATGGAAGGCTGCTGTATGGAGTCCTACACGACAAGTAGCAGAAACTGCTGAAGGAGAAGGTGAATCGAGCCAGTTTGCAGAGGTAAAGGCCATCCAGCTGGCCTTAGACATCGCTGAACGGGAAAAGTGGCCAGTGCTCTATCTCTATACTGACTCCTGGATGGTGGCAAATGCCCTGTGGGGCTGGCTGCAGCAATGGAAGCAAAGCAACTGGCAGCGCAGAGGCAAACCCATCTGGGCTGCCACATTGTGGCAAGATATTGCTGCCCGGGTAGAGAAACTGGTTGTAAAGGTACGGCATGTGGATGCTCACGTCCCCAAGAGTCGGGCCACTGAAGAACATCGAAACAACCAGCAGGTAGATCAGGCTGCCAAGATTGAAGTGGCTGAGGTGGATCTGGACTGGCAGCATAAGGGTGAACTATTTCTAGCTCGGTGGGCCCATGACACCTCAGGCCGTCAAGGGAGAGATGCAACATACAGGTGGGCTCGTGATCGAGGGGTGGACTTGACCATGGATATTATTGCACAGGTTATCCACGAACGTGAAACATGCGCTGCAATCAAGCAAGCGAAGCGGGTAAAGCCTCTGTGGTATGGGGGACGATGGCTGAAATATAAATATGGGGAGGCCTAGCAAATTGACTATATCACACTCCCACAGACCCGCCAAGGCAAGCGCCATGTGCTTACAATGGTAGAAACAACGACTGGCTGGCTGGAAACATATCCTGTCCCCCACGCCACTGCCCGGAACACTATCCTGGGTCTTGAGAAACAAGTCCTGTGGCGACATGGCACCCCAGAGAGAACTGAGTCAGACAACGGGACTCATTTCCGAAATAGCCTCATAGACACCTGGGCCAAAGACCATGGTATTGAGTGGGTGTATCACATCCCCTACCATGCACCAGCCTCTGGGAAAACTGAACCTTACAATGGACTGTTAAAAACTACACTGAGAGCAATGGGGGGTGGAACATTCAAGCACTGGGATACACATTTAGCAAAAGCCACGTGGTTAGTCAACACGAGGGGATCTGCCAACCGAGCTGGCCCTGCCCAATCAGAAATCCTACATGCTGTGGAAGGGGATAGAGTCCCTGTAGTGCACACAAAAAGTATGCTGGGCAAAACAGTCTGGGTTCTTCCTGCCTCCGGCAAAGGCAAACCCATTCGTGGGATTGCTTTTGCTCGAGGACCTGGGTGCACTTGGTGGGTGATGCGGGAGGATGGAGAAATCCGATGTGTGCCTCAAGGGGATTTGATTTTGGATGAAAACAGTCAATGAACTGAATGGCATAATGCGAACTGCTATATAGTATTGTGTGTCACCTCTGTGTTGTATCAATGATATCAGAGTACGAGCCTCCCAACCCATGGAAGATCAACTATGAAACAAGCCGTGCAGCAGTGATGGAACGATGACTGACTCGGTATGCAGCAACCCAATGCCACATACCATCTCTCCCACCCGGAAAGACTGATATGGCAGATGGAGCCCAGAGTCATGGACTGGGTGAACTCAATGGACATTTTAATGGATATTTTACAGGGAAGGTCCATGAACTGAGGGAATGATGTCTGTGTATTATGTTAAAGGATGGGAAGGGGAGGGGTGGTGGTTGGTACGGTTGTATTGCATCATATGGGACCTGGGCATGGTGTAAATGGTATGGAATAAGGGGTGGAGAATGTGCTGGTTTTGGCTGAGAAGGGGTTACTTCTCCTCACTGTGGGGGTCGGCTACCTTTCCAGCTTCCCGAGCTCTGCCGCGTGGTGGTGGGGGGGGCTGGGAGGGGCAGGGCCATGGTGGGGGCGGCTGACCCCGACTGGCCAATGGCAGGTTCATTCCATACCATGTGACACCATGACCAGTATATTGAGGGGGGGCAGGTTGTGGCTCGGAAGCGGTGCGGCGTCGGGTCGGTGGGTGGCGAGCGGCTGCGGCGCGTGCGGTTTGTTCCGGCGGTTCGTTCCCCCTCTCCCCTCCCTTTCCCCCTTCCCCCGGGGCTTTGCGCCTCTCGTTGTTCTCCTTTACATTGCATTTCTGTTGTTGTTTCTTTTAATTTTAATTATTAAACTGTTCTTATCGCAACCCACGAGCGTTACCCTTCTGATTCTCTCCCCCATCTACCGGTGGGGGAGTGAGCGAGCGACTCTGTGGGGCTGAGCTGTCGGCTAAACCACGACAAAGGTAATGATAGAAATTAGTCTTTCCTTGTAGGATGTTAGATGGTGTAAAGATCTTGTTACAGAAGTGCTGGTAAATTTGGTCACTACTTTTAATACCTCAACCTTTCATTTGGGTTTTCTGAACAAAATGTGAAATATGAACTAAATTAATCCTTTTCTGTTCTCTCCAGTCACACTTGCTCAAGTTTTGTTTTGAGCACTGATATCTGGTTCCAAGTGAAAGACCCACCAGTGTTTCATCCACAGAATAATGTTGCAAAAGCAAATTCTCCCTGTTTCTCTCAAACTCCAGACTTATCTGAAAGGTTGGATGGACTTTAAATCTAGTCTAGCTGAGCCTGAAGCTTTGACTGAAACATTAAAGGGGGGTGTATTTTACATGGATTCAGCTTTTTATTGCAGGTGTTCAATCTGGCTCCAGGTGTACTGTTTCTCCAAAGAATTATGTGATAGTTCTTTTTCTTATACTAGGGTTATATATCCTTACAGCCAGTCCTAAAAGGCATATTCAAACCTTGTATGCTCCAGCTAGGTCTCTAGACTGGTATTTCCTCTTGGGTGCTTCCAAAAGACTCTGCTCAAGGTTTTATTTTGCTCTCCGAATTAATTTTCTCCTCTCTATTGAGCAGATGCACGGACTTAGGTGGAACATGTAGTACACAAACAGTACTAAATTTTCAAGAATTGTGGATCAGAACTACACAATGATGAAATTGGTCATTATAGTTCATTACATGAAGAAATGAACCACACCAGGCTTTGGAAATCCCTTGGGCTGAAAATGGTGAGAGGCTGGGAGAATGTTTGAAGGAGGCACTGTTTACGCTTGCCCTGTTCTTACTGTTCTCTAGGCATGTGTTTATGGCCACTGCTGGGTGCAGAGTGGCTTTGTGTGCTCCATATTTCTGAATCAGTATGGCTGTTCTTAAGAAAGCAACATCTTTCCTTTTTCTTTCTTTTTTCCTTTGCATCTTTAACGTTGAAAAGCTTTTCTAAGCAACCCTCAAAGATGTAAGCTTTGTTTATAAAGCTGGTACCTGTGTTCATTGGACTCTAGGAGAAGGTGAATGGGAATGAATAGCAAGCAAAGCAAAAGTTAAAGGATAATTTTGAGACCGGACCCTCAAAATAACTAAATGTACCATGTGCATATTCAAAGAACAAATTTGCTATTCTTTTTTTTGGTGTTGTTCTTTCTTCCAGTTTCTACAAGCCTGGTGTGCTTCGCTGTGCTTCCTCACAACCAGCTCCATAATGTGTGACAATATATGAGAATCTCAACTTTTTTTTAGGAACACTTTTCCAGCCTGGGTGTTAACTGAGAAAATCTGAACCTTAAAGATTGAAATATTACAAAACAACAATTAGAAATCTCAATGTACTGTTTTGAGCTAAAATTATTTAATGTATTTTGTCTTAAGATTTTTAATCCAACGTTATAATTTTGGAGGTTCTCTTCCATTTTTCTGAATGCATCAGAGCCAGTAATAAAGCTCTATTAAACTTTAAACTCTAATTTCTTGTTTCCTTTGAAATCAAAAGTAGCAACTTCATGGTCTTCCAAACTCTAATAACAACTCCCTCTTCTGTGTACACTGTGAATCACAGGGTATAACTATACTACCCCAATCTTTTGGGAGGAGACTTAGGATACTGAATACTTAAGATCCCTATATTACTATGAAGATTTGAGGTTTACTCCTGCTGATCCGCCCTCCTGCATTTTCACTCTCCAAGTACAGGTCACCCTATTATTCCTCTATGGATTCTGGATATTGGAGTCCACTAAGTATTTTTTTGTGCTACAAATTATCAGAAATGCAGGGGCAAATTCTGCTACATCCATGAAATCCATTTGACTTGAGTGAGGCTGCACCCTATTAAGTACTTGTGCTGGTTTTGGATGGGATAGTTATTTTTCTTGATAGTAGCTAGTATGGGGCTATGTTTTGGATTTGTGCTAAAACCAGTGTTGATAGAGATGTTTTCATTATTGCTGAGCAGTACTTACACAGAGTCAAGGCCTCTTTTGCTTCTCACCCCACCCCACCAGTGAGTAGGCTGGGGGTTCTCAAGAAGTTGGGAGGAGACAGCTGGGACACCTCACCCCTAACTGACCAAAGGGATATTCCACACCATATCATGTCATGCTCAGTATATAAAGCTGGGGAAGAAGAAGGAAGGGGGGGACCTTTGCAGTGATGGCATTTGTCTTCCCAAGTAAGTGTTATGCTTGATGGAGCCCTGCTTTCCTGGAGATGGCTGAACACCTGCCTGCCCATGGGAAGCAGCATCCTACTGCCCAAAATACATGGGTCTCTCTGTGCCCCAGGGTACCCCTTTGGATACTGGGAATGCTGCTGCTTTCCTCCTCCCTGCAAGCGAAAGAGAGGTATAAGCTTTGCAAAGTACTCAGAAATTTCTGTTTGAGCAGTAGGACAGCTGTACAAAGATGTATAGTTATTATGGACATATATATAGCAAATAAACCCAACTGGAATCAGGTCATCAAAAGACTTATGCTCTCTCCCAAGTATTCATCCTTTAAGTACTGTGTCTTTCTTTCCTGTTTTGTTGACTGTCTATTAGTGTGCTAATCTCTTGGGAGAGATTACTGAACAAATAGCCGTTGAACAAAAATAATGACGGGGAAGGAAAGCATGAAAAAAAATGTAAGAAATGGAGGAGGAGCCAGTGATGGTAGAAGCACTGGCGTATGAAAATGCTCACCAGTTTAAGAGTGAAGGACGGCAAAGAGCCTAATTTCCCCATACGTCAAAAGGAAAGGGAAAGCAGCTTTGCATAAAGGGGACTTGGAAGCCTTGCAGAATCTGTCCCTGCCTTCCCCAAAAGGTATAAAACCATATCCTATGTGGGAGTGGTAGCAGGCCATGCCCAATTCCACTCTTCACTGTTCCTGTAGGGGCAATGGTTGCTGTCCCTGTGAAAGCTTCAGATTAAAACAATGACTTCCCGAGCTAAGCAGCCATGACAGACTCATGTCCTCCATGGATCTGGTGTGGATAGGATGCCTGCAGCACACCCCAAGCTGTGGGTGATGCTGGCTGCCCGCAGGGACCTCCGCCAACTCCAAGCTTGGCATCCGCAACCCCCGCTGCTGCCTAGCTGTGGCCCCGCTGGAGGCACAGCTCAATGTGAGGCAGGGCCCTAACTGATTTTCCAGTTAACTCATTCAGAAAACAAATCTATTGTCCACATTATGTATTGCACAAATATTGTTGCTTCCTGGGAGGAGATATTTGTCTATATTTGCCTAGTATTTCTTTTGAACCAGACATTGAACCTGTTTCCATGTAATGATTAACACTGGTGGCAGAGCAAACAAAGGGAAATAGCTTGGAGTGAGCTGGTTTAAAAAAAAAAAAAAGGAAGAAAAAAAATCCCTGTGGTCTGATAACACTACAGTCAAGGGAAGGCATTCTGTAATCTGGGAAAAGTCCTATATATAGCAATATGCCTGAGTGCCTCTGGAGAGCTGAAGCATTTATAAATCTCACGTATTAGATGGAGGGAGAGTACAGCGCTCTCTCTGTTCATATGGAGGTGGCTGTTTCTAGTGGTTCTTGTGCATCTTGGAGTAATATCCCCATACTCCAGGCTGTTGCCTTAAGAGAAGAAGAAATCCTTTTTGCTTTTGTTCTGACCTCTTTGGGTCTTTCCTAATTTCTTTTCTATTTTGTCTACTTTTTGCTTAGTTTGGAGAGACTGAGAGAAGACCATTAGCTTGATGACTAGACTTGCATGATTTTTTTGTCAGCTGATATTTGTAGAGGAAAAATAGCTTAGCAAGAAGGAAAGCTGCTTATGGATTTAGAGGAAATTTGGCAAGATGTTTCAAGCAGGACATAAAAACGATAAAGTCAAAACACTTTCTTTGATTTTCTTAAAAAAAAGAAGTTTATTTATGGGAATAATTTATTTTCTTAAATGGCCAGGACTTGGGTTTATTTTTATTTTTTTTTAAGTAAAGTATAGATGCAAGATGCCCCAACATGAAAGTGCTCAAAAGCAAAATACCTTGAGATTTCTTTTTTAACTTACAAAATAAATTAATTTTTGACCTTAACCTAAACTTTTTTTTTCTCCACTCCCAGTAAAAAATATCCCAAGCCAGACTTCATTAACTGTTTGCAGGTCTGTAGTTCTGATTTCTCCCTGGGTTTCACTGCCACCTCCGTCACTTATGTGCCCTATGTCCTTGGTCAAGACATCAAATCTCTCACTAAAGAGTTCTTTCTCCACACATGCATGTGCGGCACCTTGCACAGAGGGGCCTGGTTTTTGGTAGCGACCTGAAGGTGTCACTACCACACAATGAATACTGGTACCCTCCACGTCCTGGTCTTTAGCAGCAGGATGGCTGCACTGCAGTTACAATGAACATGCAAAAAACTGCAATAGGTATCACAAAGTACAGTTTTAGCATGTAAAAGCCACCAATATGTTGACCCATTTGTGTCGATATTTATTCCTTAGCAGCTACATTGCATTGGCATATAAGCCCCTAGCTAGCTTCCATTAAAATCGGTGACAAACTTCCATTGGCTTAAATGGTACAGGATAGAGCCCTAAATCTTTCATGTAGTCATGTGCATGTCTGTTTTTTTCTAGATAATGTAACCACTACAATGTAAAAATACATCTATTATGTGCACTTTGCTCAAATATCTGTAAATGTGACAGTAATCACACTTTCATATTATATGCTGTATATCAAGTTATTTCTACTTAGTGAGAAAGAAAAAAGTTATTTAAAAGTTCTTTTCCAAAAATGCAAATGTACTTCTGTATAGAAAATCCCATCTAAGACTGTCTATAAATATTAATTCTTTATAACATGTACCAATGCTGTCTCACACTAGGAATTTCACTCCAAAAGATTCAATCCTTATGCAGTCACTGCATGCAAATATTCCTCAGTGCCTATACATCCCCTCATTAACACCACCAATTGGGTTAAAATAAGGCTGGCACTTATACTGAATGCTATCACCAGGGATGCCAGATCCTTTTCAACCTCACTGCAGCCTGATCCTGCAGTTAGGATCAGGCTATGGACAGTTTTACTCACCATAATCAGCAACTGCTCCTGAAGTGCCCTCCCTGCTGCCACCCCACAGCATTATTTCCACCTGGCAGAAGTGAGGAGGTCTTCTGGGCTGCCACAGCTTCCAGGCTTGGTGGGGAAAGGATGTCACACCAGTGCCTAAATGTCCCTTCTGGCTATCCTCACAGGGCCAAATCCTCAGTGAGTGAAAAATTGAGCGCTTCACCATTCTACCTGCTGAGGGTTTGGTCATCTCAAAGCAAAGAAATGGAGGAAAATGCTTTCCCCAGCTGTATTTGCAGCCTTTCTCACACACTGCCAGCTTCCCCTTCTTCCCTGCCCCATCCTGTCGGTGTACATCTGCAAATCCTGATTCCTGCTCTTAAGCAGGGAGGGAAGAGCTACAGAGGCGTCCACCATGTGAAGATACATGGGTAAAGCAGACCCTCCCAGGCCAGGTATCTCCCCAATGCTCCTGTCAGAGTGTCCAAGACCCAAGGACATCCCTCACTCCTGCTCTTTCTCAGGTTGGGGTAAAGAAGAGCTGGAGGGGCAAGAAGGGACCTGCTGGGAAACATCCCAGGGGGGCTGTCACATTTACCAGGTTAATTAGCCAAGACTGAAAGCCATCCTCCTGGCTGCTGCTGAGCCCCTCCTCACACCTGGCTCTTCCCGGGGCACCTGGAACAGTTGGGCCGCTGAGATGGCTGCCAGCCACATTGCCGAATAATGTCTCCTCACACGTCCCTTGTCTGCTGGTATCCATCTGCTGTCTCTCATCCCTGCTCAGCATCCCAGCACCTTGAGGCAGGAGGTGTCTTTTTGGACCCTGTCCGTGCAGCACCCAGCACAGGGGGCTCCCAGCCCCATTGGAGGTGACACAGAATAAAGCTCTAGCCCAGAGCCGAAGCAACCACAGGATGCAACCATGCCACATGAAGCAGGAGGGTGCATTTAATGCAGAGGGAAGGCTGAACTTCCCTGCCTCTATTTGCTCCCTTTACACCACTGTGTGGATTTTCTTTTACCCTAAAAGGAGCCACGGGCTCATCCTAGGTATCAGGGTGTGCCCCAAAAGCTGGCTCACTGTACCGTACAAGAAAGAAACAGCCTCACAGAAATGGAGCCAGCTCCCCAGACAATGGTGTCTTGAGGAGATTCCGATTGGATACAAGAGGTGCGGCGAGCGAGGAAAGCAAGCAGCCAACTCAACGTGAGTGATAGAGCAAGCTTCAGGTTTATTTTTAAGTCACAGCGCTTTTATATGCTCTTGTAAACAAGCTTCAACAATTCCTTCATACGGATTGCGACACCTCCTTAACGAACAGTCTATTTCTGTACTTCGTGCCTAAACTCCTTGTTCTTGTTTATCGTTTGCTCTCAAGGCCGAGAGATATCCCTGCCTTTCTTCTTTGCTCTCAAGGCCGAGATATCTCTCGCCTTTCTTCCTCCTCCTGGTGACTTGCAGATTCTCTGTAATTTCCCATCATCAGGTCTGATCTCTGTAATTTTCCATCAGCGGGTCTGACACTGGGTCTGTAGTCAAGCTAATTCCATCGCATACCTATAATCCTCCAGCCCACTTTCTATCTCAAACAACTTATCATGGGACCCACATGTGGATTCAAGCCTATAGTTTCCCACATTTCCCCCTTTTTCTTTTGTTCCTTGAGAAAGGAACATGGCACTCATACTTCTTTCCATCATTCGTCGCATACATTGCGATATACAAGGAACACACATTAATACAATGATAAACAGTATAAATATCATTAGTCCCATCTGCAAAATACTCTTAATCCAATTGCCAATGCCCCATCCATTAAACAAGCTGTTAAAACAATGCCATGGATCATCCTCCCTAAGTTCTGAGACCCTCCTTCTTAAGCTCTCAATACTTCCATGTATTGATTCCGAATGATCTGATAGATTCATGCAACACATCCCTTCAAATTCAGCACACCCATGTCCTTGGGCTAAAAGCAAAAAATCTATGGCTGCGCGGTTTTGCAGCGTAGCGTGTCTTACAGAGCCTACATCTAGTAATAAGTCAGATAACGCCTTTGATGTGGCATTTGTTTGCTTAGCTAGCCAACACCCTAGCTTGTTTAATGTCGTGAGGCTTTGAGCAACACCAACTCCAGGAGCCAAGAAGGAAGCAGCTATGATCTTTGCCGGATTCCAAAACTCAGCTGTAGAGTCACAGCTGTCCTCAAACTTATGAGTGCTCCTTTTGCTTCTCATCTTTCTATAATGTTGATAAATCATTGAAGTGTTAGGAGTAAGAAGTGTTAGGCGACCTATAGAGCAAGGCCCTCCCTTTATATGTGACGGGATGCCAGGCCAAGCCTGATCTCCACAAATTAAAAACAAACCTGCAGGTAGCGCAACAGGCATATTGCTAGAGCGTGATATATTTGCAGAGGTATAGTTACACCAAGCAGTGGCATTTTTATATACACTTAGGGTGGCATTCACAGGCCAAGAAAGAGACTGGTTTCATCCCGTATAATTAAAGTATAAACAAGCATCCATTGACAAAGAACCCAATAGCTCAAGCTCTTGTGGCTCGAGATTAGTTTGAGGGCGATGGACTGCCCAACTGTCCCAATTATTCACACAATTCTGGGGAGTATCACAAAGGCTCCCTAAGTGTGGTGTATTTTGTGGTATCACTAGCGTCCAATTATCAACCGGCACTCCAACCAAACAGGTGGAGAAGGGATTTCCTGGCGATGACAATGATAGGCAGATGGAATCTTGGCCTGTTAGATTTGCCAGGGTAACCCATACATTCTGTTTTGGCTGGGGCGGTATGTACATGCCCTCAGTGATTCTTATCACGATACTTACGATGACTAACGGGAGTACTATTGATTTGTCTAATCCAGTCAAGGGTGTGCAATTCATATCGTCTAGAACCCTCTATTTCGTGGCCTGTGATGATTAAAACCTTATGTGTCTGTAATGGGTGATAGTAGCAACTGTCACACCACCGCCTAGCTCGATGGGTTCTTACCCACCCGCGCTGTTGACAGCTATGACACTGTCTTAGTACCCAGGGTCGGCACTTATTACATTGGGGACATTCTATCCGTATCCTGGCTACCTCTACCGGTGCAATCATACGTCTTCACTGTCTCCTGTCACTTCGCAGATTTCGTTCTTCTGTTCACTAGGCATAGCCTTTACCCATCTACTGGGTATCCACCTTGGACCTGTGGGGGTAAGCACACACATGTAACCTCGACCAAAATATTTGACTTCTACGGGCCCTTGCCATAGACCAGTGGAAGGGTCTCGATACTTCACCATTACTGCCTGTCTTGACTCCTTCCTACCGTCATTCCCATGCACCCACGCAGGAGGGTTATCGTGTTCTGCAAATATGCATAAGTGATTTAATACAAACAAAACTTTTGCAAGCCGTTCTTGTACATCTTTTACGCCTCGAAATTTGTTTAGATATTGTTTTAGAGTCTGGTGTGCCCTCTCAATTGTTGCTTGCCCTGTGGGTGAATGTGGAATGCCCTTGAGATGGCGTACCCCCCATGCCTGTAAAAATTTCCTAACCTTCTGACTACAGTATGCTGACCCATTGTCTGTCTTAATCTGTGTTGGAGTTCCCATTACAGCAAAACAGACTGTTAAATGACGTATAACATGGACGGCCTTTTCCCCTGACTGTGCTGTTGCCCATAAAAACTTGCTATAAGTATCGATAGTAATGTGAACATATTTTAGTTTCCCAAATTCTGACACATGCGTAACGTCCATTTGCCATATTTCCCTGGCCTGAAGGCCTCTGGGATTAACTCCTAGCCCTATGCCTGGTCCGTGATGGCTGCAAGTAGGGCAGGCTTGTCTTCGGCTGTAGGCTTGTAAATATCCATTCCAACACCCTTATCTTCTCCCCCTTTTTCTTTTTGCACTGAGTAAGTGCACCCAAAATGTGAGTAGAACCATGGAGTATGGTGAGATCGATGGGGAGATCGGGGTCTAGCCGGTCTACTGCTCTCTGAACGATCTCGGAGCTAAGACGTTGTATCATAGAGGTTTGTTCGGCAGTCGGTCGGACCGGCGCGGCAGGGTCAGTGCCCTTTAACATAGGGCGAAGAACCTCCAAGTCATCATTAGTGATTCCGGCTACTGGCCGTAGCCATTGTAGGTCTCCTAACAGCCGTTGAGCATCATTGAGGGTTTTAATTGCTGTGTGTAACGTAAGTTTCTGTGGACTGACTTGAGAGTCACTGATGCGCCATCCGAGGTATTTCCATACTGGCGAACGTTGAACCTTCTCTGCTGCTATTACTAGGTCGTGTAGCTGGAGCTGTTGCTGTAAATATAATTCTTGCTGTGCAGAGAAGGGTTGTTGTTGTGCAAACAAGATGTCATCCATGTAATGGTAAATTATAGTGTCCGGCCATTGCTGCCTCACGTCTTTTAATGCAGCATCTACGAAACGTTGACACAGAGTAGGGCTATTCTTCATGCCTTGTGGCAATACTGTCCATTCGAAGAGTAAGTCAGGACCCTCTCTGTTGATTGCTGGTAATGTAAATGCAAATCGCTGGGTATCCTGAGGATGCAGCTTTATAGTAAAGAAGCAGTCCTTTAAGTCGATAATTAGCAAATGCCAACCAGCTGGTAACATGGCTGGATTTGGAAGGCCAGGCTGTAAAGCCCCCATCGCTTGCATTTGCTGATTTACTGCCCGTAAATCATGTAACAGCCTGTATTTCCCTGACTTTTTCTTGATAACAAAAATAGGGGTGTTCCAGGGGCTTGTCGACAGTCGGAGATGTCCTTGATCTAATTGTTCTTTTATTAATATGTGGGCTTGCTGTAGACTTTCCCGTTTGAGCGGCCACTGCCCGACCCATACTGGCTCTTCTGTGAGCCATGCTGATCTTCTGTGGACGAGTGTCCATCAAAGTGACATCTACTGCTGTTACCAAGTCCAAGCCGAGGCTTCCGCTGGTGGCGGGTTGCAAATTGGAAGCTGGCCGGAGCTGCTCGGCACGACTGGTGGCGTGGTGACGGAGTGCTGAGAAGTCACTGGAGCCGCTATTGGTGTCTGCGCGCTGCGACCCCGGGCGCTCAGCTTCCCGTTTCCCGAACGCCGGCAGGCAGCTGTATTGTGGCTTTGAGCTTGGCAGTGTTTGCACCATAAGTTAGCTTCGCTGCACTGTCTCTTCATGTGTTCTGCTTTTCCGCAGCGGAAGCATCTAAAAGTAGCTGGCCCTCTGTTAGGGTTTTTAGCTGGACCCAATGGGGCGAGAGCGGCACAAACTTGTTGCTGAACCTGTACCATTCCCTGCCCAACTTCCCTCAATGCCTCAACTAACATAGCTTGAGGACCGGTAGGTACTCGACTCATGCGTTCAAGCATCACCTCAATGCCTGCGTCTAGGGGAAGTGTAATTAAAATACTTTTAGTAGCTTGGTTGGAGTTTTCCATAACACATTGACGCAGCAATGGGCCCTTCATAAACTCAGGTAAGTCGGTACGATCTAACGCTTCTGTAACTCGATCCACAAATGTGGCAAAAAGCTCTTCCCTCCCTTGCTTAATCGACATGTAAGAAAGGGTGATTGGTGCTGTTTTGACGCGCTGTAAGGCGTCCCTTGCTAGCCTCATTGATTCTCTTAATACATCAGGGCCTGTCTGCATTTGCATGTCTAGAGACGAGAAGGGTCCTATTCCCATAAGTTGTTCTACTATTACTCCTGCTAGCGGATCGTTTTGCTGGCGCTGGGTGTTTGCCGATCTATCGCATAGGGCGTGCCAGTGAGCCTGCCATAAAAGCTGCTGCGACTGTGTCAATATGAACTTCATAATGTTTTTAATATCCTCGGGACAAAGCAGCCCGCTTCCCCAAATGTAATTTAGCATCTGTCTGGTCGGCTCACTGTGTACACCCGATTCGCTGACCGTACTTCTCAGCTGGTTCAAGATTTTCCAATCAAGAGGAGTATGGTGTGCAAACAAATTTTGATTGTTAGCAGGGTCCGGTTGATAGATGACAGGGAAAGCCTGAGCCAACAATTCGGTGGTCTCTAGGTCCCCATTTTGTAATGCTTCTAACCCGATTTTCCGCCAGTCAACTCGGCTGCGCACAGTAGGCACAGAATGGTGACCAGACGGGGTGCTCGGCTTATTTTCCTCCACCGGAGAAATGACATCACATAAATTTTCAATATCTTCACCTCCCTTTCCCAAGCTTATTCCTTCTCCGCTAATTTCTACAGATGTAGATCTACCAGGAGGGGGAGGAGGGGGAGGAGGAGGAATAAGGGGCCTTCGAGGTACGGTAACTGGGATCCCTGAGAAGGGAGGCGAAGGATTGCCTAAGCCAATTCCAATCTTTCCAGCATTGGGGTCACAATTGTCTAGCTGATCAGAGGCAGCTGTTGCTAATCTTTTTTCAGTTTTATATTTTTTCATACAGTTAATCACTTCCCGCCAAGGTTTCATTAGCTTTTTCGCTGTCTTATCGTCATCTATCACCAAGTCCCACAAACAATCACCATAAGCTCTCCACACCTCTACTTCAAAAATCAACTCCGGTTCTTTAAAGAACCCTTTCGCTTTGCCCACTGTAACTAGCCCTGACAAGTCTTTTAACTGATTTACTCCCCGCTTTTCTAAAAAGCACTTTAATAATTCAAAAGCTACCTCGACCTCCATAGCCCGATGTGAGGATAAATCAGCGTCATTTGTACGGCTCTCGCTCCCGGGTTAGCTTCAACTGCGGAAAGCGGATCCCCTCTTGAATTCCGAGGTTGGATCCAGGCCGGAGGGTCGGAACGTATCAGAAATGATGCATAAATCGACTCCTCTTTTGCCCCCTGGCCGCCGTCTGCCAGTGCGTCTCCGTCTCTCGCTGCCGTATCAGAAATAGTCCTTTTCATGTCCCTGTTCGGGCGCCAGTTGCGGCGAGCGAGGAAAGCAAGCAGCCAACTCAACGTGAGTGATAGAGCAAGCTTCAGGTTTATTTTTAAGTCACAGCGCTTTTATATGCTCTTGTAAACAAGCTTCAACAATTCCTTCATACGGATTGCGACACCTCCTTAACGAACAGTCTATTTCTGTACTTCGTGCCTAAACTCCTTGTTCTTGTTTATCGTTTGCTCTCAAGGCCGAGAGATATCCCTGCCTTTCTTCTTTGCTCTCAAGGCCGAGATATCTCTCGCCTTTCTTCCTCCTCCTGGTGACTTGCAGATTCTCTGTAATTTCCCATCATCGGGTCTGATCTCTGTAATTTCCCATCAGCGGGTCTGACACTGGGTCTGTAGTCAAGCTAATTCCATCGCGTACCTATAATCCTCCAGCCCGCTTTCTATCTCAAACAACTTATCATGGGACCCACATGTGGATTCAAGCCTATAGTTTTCCTCAAAGAGGGTAATTTTTCACAGTGAGAACAGTCAACCATTGGAATAATCTCCCCAGGGAAGTGGTTGACTCGGCCACATTGGACACTTTCAAGATTTGGCTGGACAGGGTGCTGGGCCATCTAGTCTAGACTGGGCTCTTCCTAGAAAGGTTGGACTAAATGATCCCTGAGGTCCCTTCCAACCTGTGATTCTGTAATTATGGTGTCTTTAGGCCTGGTCTGCAGTAGGATTTAGAAGATGGGAATTAATACGCATTAATACTGCAGCCTTATTGAAGGAATGTCTAAATAGTTTAGATGTATTAAAAACAGCCTTTGCAGCCTGAGCATGTTACTGCCTTTCAGCTAACACCTCTAGAGAAGGTCCTAACCAGACAGAAAACAAAATAAAACTTTAGACATCCTGACCTTAAGCAGGGGTATTTGGAGAGGGAGAGTTAGGGGCACAGTTTACACCTCAAGTGACCCTGATGCCCTTTTAACTGGCAGGTTTCCTATCATCCTGGCAGGTAAATGCACAGAAAAACCATAGCTACGGTACAGTGATTCATGCTCCTCTACAAAATTCTCCCTGCATGCTCCAAATCCTCACTTCAACCCCACAGTATCAGAGAGGAGCCAACAGGCTTGCAGGAGATGACTGAACTTAAATCAGTGTCTTCAGCATAATTTTTTGGGTAGGCTTTAAAGCTGTTCCATGACTCAAAGGAGCTGTATTGGCATAACGGCTCCCCCACCCCACCCCCCTATATAACTGCATCTAAACTAGTTATCTGTCAGGGCTGTGATTGTTTTGGGTTGTATAACATAAATGTTCAGCTTCTGAAATGTCTTCTGGCCCTGGTGACTTTGCGGTGGCTTTCACAAGATTTGGATCTGGCCCCTCCTGTTGTTCTGTAGCTGCACCTCTGATTATGTGAATGTTAGTGTCTAGGAAAGGGAGGTCAGAAAGGTCCCCATCTGTCTTGATTCTGAGAGACTCAGGCCTGATCCTTCCCCGCCAGTCACTGTGAGTAATGCTGCCCTGCCAGCCCATCCCAGGCAATAAGGGATTACTTGCGAGGAGTAAAGGTGGAAAAGGAAGATGTCAGACAGCCCCTCCTAGAAAGATTAATAAATGCACCATAACCAACTACACAGGCTTAGTACCTTGGAGAGTAATTGAAAGAGATGTTCCATATTGTTCTTTTCAGAACGTTCAGTTTGTCTAATCCATCCCCTCCCTAGAGCCGGGTGAAAAATGTTCGAACTCATAGCACTAGGGTTGGATTCTTCTCTGTGTCACCTAGATGTAAACCTAGGGGCAGCAACTCTGAAAGCCATGGCAGTTTCCATGGTGTAAGGCAGAGCAGAAGCCAACCCCAAGTGCAGACAAAGTATACCAGTGTATGTGTAGCTGGGCTTGGTCTGAGGAAAACCACTTTTGTCACTGCAGGTTTCCGGTGATTTTATGGGATGGGCATTATGTTTCCATGTAGTGATGTGAATGCCAGGGATTTATGGCATGAAATATGGAGCGGAAAGGTGATTTTTCTGATTAAGAAATCAGACTGGGACTTGTATAATCTGTGTTTAATTCCCAACCCAGCTGTAGATTGCTACTCTGCCCTTGGATAAGTGTGCTGGTTTTGGCTGAGAAGGGGTTAATTCTCCTCACTGTGGGGGTCGGCTACCTTTCCAGCTGCCCACACTCTGCTGTGTATGGGGGGGGGGGGCTGGGAGGGGCAGGGCCATGGTGGGGGCGGCTGACCCCGACTGGCCAATGGCATGTTCATTCCATACCATGTGACACCATGACCAGTATATTGAGGGGGGGCGGTTGGCGGCTCGGGAGTGGCATGGCTTCCGGTCCATGGGTGGCTGCGTCACGTGCGGTTTGTTTCGGCGGTTCGTTCCCCTTCCCCCCTCCCCCGGGGCTTTGCGCCTCTCGTTGTTCTCCTTTACATTGCATTTCTACTGTTGTTTCTTTTAATTTTAATTATTAAACTGTTCTTCTCTCAACCCACGAGCGTTACCCTTCTGATTCTCTCCTCCATCTACCGGTCGGGGAGTGAGCGAACGACTGTGTGGGGCTGAGCTGCCGCTAAACCACGACAGTCTTTTTGGTGCCCAGCGTGGGGCTCAAGGGTTGGAGATGATAACAGCTGCTGATCACAGTACCATGTTGTCATTTTTGCAGTTTGTGTTAAAGACTGGTGTTGGTTTGTTTAGTCTGCTGTGTTCTGTGATTAGTAACGTTTTGCCTATGAGATTTGTTATACAAACACTGATTTTCAGCTTTATCTGGTATTTGGGGGTTTTGCTGAAACTGTTACTGTACTTTGGCTACCACCTTGTTGAGGCAATTAGCAATTATACCTCCTCCTCTGAGAGATCTTATATGGAGAAAATACAGAATAGTACCTTTGCAACTTTGTTCTATGATGTCTCTGCCTCTATTACCACAACCTTTTTGTATCTTGAACATCCTTGGGTGGTTAAGGTGCAATTATTGTTAGATTTTGGGCATGTTGTTTTGGTTTTGACTAAGCAACTTAAGAATATCACCCAGAAATCTGCCCCGAGGCTTGATAGTTATGAGTGGCAGGGCATGTGGGATAGCATGGGCAAATACCTAGGGCAGTGGGCACCCCCAGTGTTTTGGAGCTTCACCCCTGGAAAAGTGCAGAATCCTAAAAAACTAGTAGACTATTTGGAGAAAGTATGTTGTTATGCTGGGAACTCCAGAGAGACACAGATAACTGCAACATGCTGGGGTCTGGCCCATGCATACAGAGCCCTGCTCAACAGTATTCAGTGCCCCCAAGGGGAAGAGAAAGTCTCTGGATTGAAATGCAAAGTGACTGGCACTGTAGACAATCCAGCCCTGACAACAGGCACTGCAGCCACTCCAACCCCCACAACAAGTACCGGAGCTAGCTCAGAGAATCAACCCATACCAGTATCAGTTGCCCCCATACACAAGATGAAATATTGGAAGCGGACATCAACTCGTTTAGAACGGGATGATGAAAAAGCAGGGCCGTCACGAGGAGAGGAGGAAGAAGTCATAAATGAAACAGAGACCACCTGATCCCTGTCCTTGAGTGAGTTGCAAGATATGCGAAAAGATTTCAGCTGTCCTTCAGGTGAGCACATTGTCACCTGGCTGCTCTGATGCTGGGATAATGGGGCCAGTAGCCTGGAACTAGAGGGAAAAGAAGCCAAACAATTGGGATCCCTTTCTGGGGAAGGGGGCGTTGACAAAGCAATTGGGGAAAAAACCACAAGCCCTCAGCCTCTGGAGGCAATTCCTGTCCGGAGTGAAGGAAAGGTATCCCTTTAAAGAAGATGTTACATATCGCCCAGGAAAATGGACAACTATGGAGAAAGGCATCCAGTATCTAAGGGAATTAGCCGTGCTTGAGGTGATTTATGGTGACCTGGATGATCAACGGTCATCCAAAGATCCAGATGAAGCCGAGTGCACACGACCCATGTGGCAGAAGTTTGTACGGAGCCCACCATCTTCGCATGCAAACTCATTGGCAGTGATGTCCTGGAAAGATGACGAGACACCAACGGTGGCGGAGGTGATTGATAGACTCTGGGATTATGAAACAAATATCTTCCTCGCTCGTCTCTGCTGTGGAGAAACTATCCCAAGAGGTCCAGCAACTCAGAGAAGATCTGTCCTACTCCCCACCTCGAAAGAGTAGTGTCTCAGCTGTTAGGAATAAGCGTCCTTTGGCTCAAAGAAGAGGATACACACCACGGGCCACCCTATGGTTCTACCTGCGTGACCACGGAGAGGACATGAGGAGGTGGGATGGCAAGCCTACCTCGACCCTAGAGGCACGAGTACGTGAACTGCAAGGAAGAACAATCACTCAGGGAGGTTCTTCCAGGAAAGCTGCTGCTCCAGTTTCCAGTGAGCAAGTCCCCAGACAGAGGAGTAGAAGCACTGATGTTATTTCTAAGTGTAATAGAGGGACTCCCGATTCACATTTACAGGAAGTGAATTGTGGCTGCCATGATCAAGAATAAAGGGGCCCTGCCTCCAGCCGGGTGGAGGAAAGGGATAACCGGGCTTACTGGACTGTGTGGATCCGATGGCCTGGCACATCCAACCCACAGGACCATAAAGCTTTAGTGGACACTGGTGCACAGCGCACCTTAATGCCATCAAACTATATAGGGGCAGAACCCATTAGTATTGCTGGAGTGACAGGGGGATCCCAAGAGCTAACTGTATTGGAGTATGAAGTGAGCCTAATTGGGAATGAGTGGCAAAAGCACCCCATTGTGACTGGCCCAGAGGCTCCATGTATCCTTGGCATAGACTACCTCAGGAGAGGGTATTTCAAGGACCCAAAATGGTACAGGTGGGCTTTTGGTGTAGCTGCCTTGGAGACAGAGGAAACTGAACAGCTGTCTACCTTGCCTGGTCTCTCAAAGGACCCTTCTGTTGTGGGGTTGCTGAAGGTCAAAGAACAACAGGTGCCGATCGCCACCACAACAGTGCACCGGCGGCAATATCGCACCAACCGAGAGTCTCTGATTCCCAATCATGAGCTTATTCGTCGACTGGAGAGCCAAGGAGTCATCAGTAAGACCCACTCACCCTTTAACAGTCCCATATGGCCAGTGCAGAAGTCTAATGGAGAGTGGAGGCTAACAGTAGACTATCGTGGCCTGAACGAAGTCACTCCACCATTGAGTGCTGCTGTGCCAGACATGCTAGAACTTCAATACGAACTGGAGTCAAAGGCAGCCAAGTGGTATGCCACAATTGATATTGCTAATGCATTCTTCTCAATCCCTCTGGCAGCAGAGTGCAGGCCACAGTTTGCTTTCACATGGAGGGGTGTCCAGTACACCTGGAACTGACTGCCCCGGGAGTGGAAACACAGTCTTACCATTTGCCATGGACTGATCCATAATGCTTTGGAACAAGGTGGAGCTCCCGAACACCTACAATACATTGATGACATCATTGTGTGGGGCAACACAGCAGAAGTTGTTTTTGAGAAAGGAGAGAAAATAGCCCAAATCCTTCTGAAAGCTGGTTTTGCCATAAAACAAAGTAAGGTGAGGGGACCCGCACGAGAAATCCAGTTCTTAGGAATCAAATGGCAAGATGGTCATCGTCAGATTCCAATGGATGTGATCAACAAAATAGCAGCCATGTCTCCACCAACTAGCAAAAGCAAAACACAAGCTTTCTTGGGCGTTGTGGGTTTTTGGAGAATGCATATTCCAAATTACAGTCTGATCGTAAGCCCTCTCTATCAAGTGACCCGGAAAAAGAATGATTTCAAATGGGGCCCTGAGCAACGACAAGCCTTTGAACAGATTAAACGAGAAATAGTCCATGCAGTAGCTCTTGGGCCAGTCCGGGCAGGACAAGATGTAAAAAATGTGCTCTACACTGCAGCCGGGGAGAATGGCCCTACCTGGAGCCTCTGGCAGAAAGCACATGGGGAGACCCGGGGTCAACCCCTAGGGTTTTGGACTCGTGGATACGGAGGGTCCAAAGACAGCTATACTCCAACTGAAAAAGAGATATTGGCAGCATATGAAGGGGTTTGAGCTGCTTCGGAAGTGGTTGGTGCTGAAGCACAGCTGCTCCTGGCACCCCAAATGCTAGTGCTGGGCTGGATGTTCTAAGGGAAGGTCCCCTCTACACACCATGCAACTGATGCTACGTGGAGTAAATGGGTTGCACTGATCACCCAGCAGGCTCGAGTAGGAAACCCCAGTTGCCCAGGAATCTTGGAAGTGATTATGGACTGGCCAGAAGGCAAAGACTTTGGAATATCACCAGAGGAGGAGGTGACATGTGCTGAAGAAGCCCCACTGTATAACAAACTGCCAGAAAATGAGAAGCAATACTCCCTGTTCACTGATGGGTCCTGTCGCCTTGTGGGAAAGCACTGGAGATGGAAGGCTGCTGTATGGAGTCCTACACGACAAGTCGCAGAAACTGCTGAAGGAGAAGGTGAATCGAGCCACTTTGCAGTGGCCAGTGCTCTATCTCTATACTGACTCCTGGATGGTGGCAAATGCCCTGTGGGGCTGGCTGCAGCAGTGGAAGCAAAGCAACTGGCAGCGCAGAGGCAAACCCATCTGGGCTGCCACATTGTGGCAAGATATTGCTGCCCGGGTAGAGAACCTGGTTGTAAAGATCCGGCATGTGGATGCTCACGTCCCCAAGAGTCGGGCCACTGAAGAACATCGAAACAACCAGCAGGTGGATCAGGCTGCCAAGATTGAAGTGGCTGAGGTGGATCTGGACTGGCAACATAAGGGTGAACTATTTCTAGCTTGATGGGCCCATGACACCTCAGGCCATCAAGGGAGAGATGCAACATACAGGTGGGCTCGTGATCGAGGGGTGGACTTGACCATGGATGCTATTGTGCATGTTATCCATGAATGTGAAACGTGCGCTGCAATCAATCAAGCGAAGCGGGTAAAGCCTCTGTGGTATGGGGGACGATGGCTGAAATATAAATATGGGGAGGCCTGGCAAATTGACTATATGACACTCCCACAAACCCGTCAAGGCAAGCGCCATGTGCTTACAATGGTAGAAACAACAACTGGCTGGCTGGAAACATATCCCATCCCCCATGCCACTGCCCAGAACACTATCCTGGGTCTCAAAAAGCAAGTCTTATGGCGACATGGCACCCCAGTGTGAATTGAGTCAGACAACGGGACTCACTTCTGAAATAGCCTCATAGACAGCTGGGCCAAAGAGCACGGCATTTGAGTGGGTGTATCGCATCCCCTATCATGCACCAGCCTCTGGGAAAGTTGAACAGTACAGTGGACTGTTAAAAACTACACTGAGAGCAATGGGGGGTGGAACATTTAAACACTAGGATACAAATTTAGGAAGAGCCACCTGGTTAGTCAACACTAGAGGCTCTGCCAATTGAGCTGGCCCTGCCCAGTCAGAACCCTTACGTACTGTGGAAGGGGATAGAGTCCCTGTAGTGCATGTTAAAAAATATGCTGGGGAAGACAGGCTGGTTTCTTCCTGCTTCAGGCAAAGGCAAACTCATTCGTGGGATTGCTGTTGCTCGAGGACCTGGGTGCACTTAGTGGGTGATGCGGGAGGATGGAGGAGTCCGGTGTGTACCTCAAGGGGATTTGATCTTGGGTGAAAACAGCCAATGAACTGAATGGCATAATGAAAACTGATATGTAATATTGTATGTCATTTCTTCTGTGGTTGCTATATGCCATATAAATGATATCATAGTACTATCCTCCCAATGTATGGAAGATGAACAAGCAAAGTGCAGCAGTGATGGAATGATGAATGACATCTTATGCAGCAACCCAACACCACACACACCATCTCTCCCACCCTGAAAGACTGATACGACAGATGGAGCCTGGAGTCATGGACTGGGTGAGCTCAATGGACATTTTAATGGACATTTTACAGGGAAAATCCATAGACTAAGGGAACGATGTCTGTGTATTATGTCAAAGGATGGGAAGGGGATGGGTGGTGGTTGGTAAGATTGTATTGGATGGTATGGGACCTGGGCATGGTGTAAATGGTATGGAATAAGGGGTGGAGGATGTGCTGGTTTTGGCTGAGAAGGGGTTACTTCTCCTCACTGTAGTGCCTATAGTAGCCAGGGACCTTTCCAGCTTCCCATGCTTTGCCATGTGGGCAAGAGGCTGGGAGGGGTGGGGCCACAGCCAAGACAGCTGACCCTGACTGGCCAATGGGATATTAATTCCATACCATGTGATGCCATGACTTATATTAACCAGGGCAGTTGGTGTGTGTGCGTGCGTGTGGTTGTAGTTCAGGGACTGTTGGCATCAGGTTGGTGGGTGGTGAGCAGCTGCGTCATGTGTGGGTTGTTTTGGTTGTTCAATTCCCCCCCCTTCAGGTTTCGCACCTCTCTCATTGTTTTCCTTTCCATTGCATTATTGTTGTTGTTGTTATTGTTTTATTTTAATTCTTAAACTGTTCTTATCTCAACCCACAAGCTTTACCCTTCTGATTCTCTCCCCCATCCCACCGGTGGGGGAGTGAGCGAGTGGCTGTGTGGGGCTGAGTTGCCGTATAAACCATAACAATCCAGGGGAGGAAGCTTGGGAAAGGAGGTTGAGGAGCTGGTCTTGGATGCAAACCCATCCAGGAAGAGCCCAGGCACAGCACTTGGAAAGCAGACACAGGGGCCAGGGGTAGAGAACTGAGCTGCTCACCCAATAGTCGGTCCAATGGCTTTTTCCTGGTAGCACAGAGCAGGGTCACTGGGCCTGCTGGTGGCTTGGCGATTTCTCTTTGTATTAAGAAGCTGCTGCCAGAAGTCCTGTCCCTGGATAAGCTTCGGGGAGAAGATGGGAATGACACACCTATTGTGCATCTCCTTTTATGAATAAACTCATAAAACCTAATTCTACCAGCACGTCTGTGGCCTTTTTCAATGAGCTGGTCAGTAACAAATGATCATTTAAGAGCACAGACAGCCATTATATGGGAGTACAGATTGAGGCTAATACAACACACATTCCCCTCCAAACAATAACCCAACATTCTTTCTTCAGTTTTTTTCCCCATCTGCAAACACTTTCAGTAAGGCTGAGTAAATATATAAATAATTAAACCAACAAATATTTTCCCTGCTGCCCCTGAGCCTTTGAAACTGAGACTTAGTTGGATTTCAGGTGGTCAAGCAGCATCACGTTTGCACACTCACAGTGCACGCATGCTTCCTCTCCCTCTTTGACAGAATATCATTGTCTTGAGTGCACTGTGATGATTTCAAATAGACTAGGGGTTAGATAATCAACTTTACACATACACACATGCACACTCCAGCTCCTCCATTTATTTCATTAAAGTCATAAGTACAGGTGGGATGGAAGAAAAAAAACAAATGAACAAAACCCCCACATATATTGTTATTGATGAACTAAAAACTGCAACTGAAATAATAAAATAAAAAAATCAGGGAGCCTGATTCATTTGCTTGTCATATCTTCACTGTAGGAGATCACCTGAAACCCCCCTTTTAAATGAAAAGGTTTCTAAATTAATTTTTCTGTTGCTGGATATTTGAGGTCACTGGAATCTTGTTTATTCCCCACAATAAGCTACTTCTTGGGTAGCAGCAGTGAAAACTCCCTTCTGGGCTACCTTGCTCTGCCAAAATCAGGGACAATCACATCCCTGCTTAAGGATTCACAGGGTGTCTGTCTGTTGTTTGTGAGGCTGGGTCAGAGTCTATTGACTTCAGAGAGTATTGAGCCAGTCCTCAGCAAATGGATGAGGACTGCCAATTCCATCTGCCCATACTGAGGACAGTAATGCACTTGTCTAGGGGTAACTTGCTCTTTTTATTGACCCAGTGAAGGCAGATACCTTCATCTTGATCCAAATCGTATTGCAAACAATAGGTTTGGATCAGTCCCTTAGAGAAAAATGTGGGATGCAGCCCTTCATCAAATCCTTGAGCTTTGCAGCTCCTTCAGTCACCATAACAATGAAGAGTATATATGTGATTCACTAAAAGAAGAAAAAAAAAATCAAGATCCTGAATCAGTGAATGATTATATTCCTGTAGACAGAGACAGTACAAAGGCTGAATCCTACTCACACAAAGAAAACTGGCAAAATTGCCACTGACCCTTTCTTGTAAAGCAGGGACAAATATGTATTTACAAGTGAAAGGAGCAAAGCTAATTTTCTACCACCCTGCCACGTGTTTTTTTGAAACAATATTTTTCTGATCTGCACTGAAAGGGGCTCTGATTTAGCACGTTTGTCATCGGAGATGCACCACAACCTTTACTGAGAAAAAATAAATGTCAAATTTATGCCATTAACTTCTCCTTTCTAAAAAAAAAAAAGACTAAAATAAAAAAAAAAATCCAACTGGCCTAATATTGCAGATGAGGAAATGAAAGATCAATAGCTCACTGGAGCCAATTGGAATCTTCCCATTGATTCAACAGGTTTCAGATCAGGCCTGAAGGCAGCGAGCTTAAGTGACTCCATCAGAGTGTGTTGGTGAGTAATTATCCACACCATGATCAGAACCCAGGCACCCTCACTGCCCTCCCTCATCCACCAGCTAATGCTCTTCCTTTGAATGAAGCTGCAGGCACAGGCAGCAATCTAGAGGGGGCAGGTCTGGCATGTATTAGTCACTAGCAAATAATCCAGAAGGAATGGCAATGCTTGCTTTTCTTTTTTATTTATTTGTTTGTTTAATTTGGTGTTAACTTTTACTAATCTAATGGTAGAATATAAAACCTAGCACCACTCTATCACCCGCAAAACCTTTATGTGCATTTCCTTCCAGTGTTTCTATGGGTTGGCTTGGGTTCTTTTCCCTTTTCTGTCAATGACTAAACCTGGAGTTAAATCATTTGTAAGGTACTCTTTTCTTTGGTATCGAAATTGGCTGGATCCAGATTCTTGCAAATAAACATGCAGCAATGGTATGCTTTTAAAGGCCTTGCCAAAGGATTTTTGTTGGTTGTCTTGCCCATTCCTCACTTCCACTCCTATTTTTCTCATTTATAGCCAGTATCTTGAATGAGATTTCTTTTTCTTAAAATGAAAAAAAAATCCATAATAAAAAAAAAAGATAGGAAGAAGGAAAACAGCAAAAAAATGACCAGGCTCCCTTTGAATGCACAACACAGAACAAAACCCACAGAATAGCATAACAGAATAACAATATATCTTTATAAAAGAGCGTGAAGAATTGCATCCTCATCCCTTTATTATTGAAGATGGAATGCAATCAAATAAATTGCTTTTAAAAGTAATTAAATGCTCACAAAAGAAAAACACTTGCCCTGTAAACTGAGAGAAGGCATAATGAAATGCAAACCATCTTGAAACTACCACACTGGAATGAGACACTTCAAGCTGGATGCTATAGCAAAAGGAGTGAACTAGCATACCTAGACAAGGCAGCCTATTGCTGAAGAGGGAGTAGTTAGGCAATTCAGAAGCAAGCAGGTCTGTGTATCTGGAATTAGATGAGTAACAACTTTAAGGCACAGTCACAATGCATATTATTGGTTGTTCCTGCCTCAACGAGTGGTATCTTGCCCATAACTTAGGGCCCAATCCAAACACTGCTGCAGGCAAGGTGGAGTTTTCCTGAAGACTTCAGCAGGCTTTGGAGCAGGTCTGTAGCTGCTCTGCAAAGTCCTTTCCCATCAATTATAGATTGTACATATCATAGAATATACGTTACTTCCACCCTCTTTTTCTCCCCATTTCTTCAGTGCTGCTAAAGGTGTGGAAAAAATAAAATATTCATTGCTGTGTTGAAAAAGAGCTCTCTGGGATTAATCCTGTTCTGATGGGGGCTGAACTGGTTGACCAAAATGATCCTGGCTGCCCTGAGATTCTCAGGCTCTTGGCATCTCTGCAGCTGCCAGGCAAAGACCCGACTGCAGAGAAAGAGGTGTCTCATTTCTGTCTGGGTCAGGTGAAATAATGGGCAAGAAATAGAGCCCTGCCTGTAAGAGGCAAGAAAACTCAGTTTTCTCTGTGTTAGCTTTCAGAGGTGCAAGCCAGTTCAATCTACTTAGCAAAGGTATCTCCCTCTCTCCCCCCCACCTCGCTCTCATGCACCATTTCAAAGCAGCACATCTTTACCTTATTATATTACTAGAATCAATCAATATTATTAATATTACATGTGGGAAATTCTGTAAATTCTTCATAGTTCTCCTCCCTGCCTATTAACAGTAGGTACATTATACATATATATCTTAATAAGCAATATCTGTATTGTGACCTTTGCTCACAGAACTGAATCTCTCCTATAGGGCTGTCAGATTCCTTAAAGAAGTATAGAGAGGAAACATAATCAGGGGATTTCTACAAGCACACTGTGATATATCTTTTGATCTTCTGACAACCTTCATCCCTCTGGATCCTAGGAAGGAAGCACTGTTTTATAGGGATATTATTAGGCGGATGCTGCTTTATACATCTACCTGCAAGAAGCTACCAAATCTGACAAAGATATTCGTGTGTGTTTGCAGTGAGTGATGCATATTATGTGATCCGAATCTATCCTTGGGGACTGAAAAGGAGAGGCACTATGTGCAAATTTAAGTCTGCCCTTTCAATACGCATGGGCATACACAGTCTTTGTGTTTTATATACACAGGCATTTGAATTAGAAACAGGCCAAATATGCATTCAGATCTTATCAGACCAACTCTGTCTGCAAAGCTCCATTTTTATTCTGTTTGAAGAAGCTTCATGTCTAGGGTTATCTGCCCCAGCACACTGGGAAGTCAGCCAGGTTGCCTCTAAAATATTTTGGAGACACAGACACAATGTATAAACAAACCAGACATGGATTAATTAAGTGCGACTGTATCATTAAATTAGTATAATGAACAAACTGCTATGTATCATATTAAACTCTGCATATAATTCCAGGAATAGCCTGTTAATTCACCTGCTATTTTCACGCAAGAGTATGATCTCTGTACTGTCTTTTAAAAAGGAATTATTTAGACATATATCAGCCTGTCTGTACTGAATGCATGTTTTCATTAATATGCACATATAATAAACGGTTGCACGTGTGCATGATATACAGACGTGGCAGAGGCACACTTGTATGTCTCTGCATATGCACTTTTCACAGTTAATTCTTGGCTGCACCTTTCATGCAAACTATGTCCGTTTATGTTTTCCAGATTTAAATACAGAAATTACAGACCTCAACAATGTAAAGAGGAAAGAACAGCCTGTGTTACAAAATGTGTCTGCACTGCACCTTGGTCTATCAAACTATAAGCAACTTTCTGGTGGCAAAATACTTTGACAAACCTAACAGCGAAGGCCACTCTCACCGGCAACTATATAACCCTGGAGGCATCAACATTGCCAACAAAGCCATCTATGAAATAGTTACTGTTAAACAATGATTGTCCATGTTCAACAAAGGAGAGAGAAATAAACAGATAAGGGTGATGTAGATCGAAATCTGCATGCCTCATTGGCTGAGCTTGTTGCTGTACGCTTCTACGGGAGAACTTATCTTGGGCCGCATATCTCCGGGACACAGGGCTCTACCCACCCTGGGGACAGTGATGCACAGACATCAATATGATGGATACAAAATGTCCGTTTATTTGGCTGCGTCACACGCTTATATAGCTCTTGCGCTTCCTGTTCCTGCCACTCCTATGGGGAGGAGTCTATCTTTCCGTCACATCCCGTGATCTTCCAGTCGCCGATCCCTGTCTATTTCCCTACATCTCCCCCTCCCCATGCTACTAAAAATTCTACAAAGCTACTTGCGTAAGCGGATACATATTGCGGTCAGGTCTATATTCATGTAACTCTCGCAGGCACTCTCTGATTTGTCTTATAACACAGCATAACAATGGCAGCCCACAAGTAACCATGGTTACTACACACAACAAGATCCCCCCAATTATTACTATCCAGTCCCAGTTCATATCTCTCTTTTGCCGCCCTTTCTCAGTGTTGCTCTCGTTGCAATATTGCTTGCGATCTTGTCAAGGAGCTCATTTCTTTTCCCAATGGTACGGCTAGCATAGAAAGGTTGCATCTCCTCACCGGTGACGCGCACGAATGTCCGCAACCACTGCAGTGCTCCTACCAGCTTCTGTACATCGTGTAAATTTTTAACCTTAGGTGTAAGTTTAATAGGCTGAGCTTGTATGCAATCCCCTTGTATTCTAGCACCCAGAAAGCCACACACTGGTCCTCGCTGTACCTTTGCCTTAGCTACCTTGAGGCCCTGTCCCGCAAGGCCCCTTTGGGTGTCTGAAAAGACTTGTTCACACAACGCCTCGGTGGGCGCAGCTATGAGGACGTCATCCATGTAGTGGATCATGTAGATTCTCTCCTGATACTGCTGCCTTACTTGCTGCAATGCAGAAGCCACATACCTCTGGCAGATCGCTGGAGAATTTTTCATCCCCTGCGGAAGTACTGTCCACTGCCATCTACTACCTGGTTCTGCGCGGTTCACCGCGGGCAGAGTAAAGGCAAATCTCTTTCTATCATCTGGATGTAGCGGAATACTGAAGAAGCAGTCTTTGATATCTAAAACAATGACTCGCCATCCTTTCGGGACAGCACTCAGATCTGGTAGGCCGGGTTGGAGAGGCCCCATGTCCTCCATTTGCTGATTTACTGCTCTAAGGTCATGCAGCATCCTCCATTGGTTTTTATCTTTCTTTTTTATAGCAAATATAGGGGTGTTCCACGGGCTCATCGAGGGCTCTAGGTGCCCTGCTTCGTGCTCTCGTTTTACTATAGCTCTTACAGCCTCTGTTTTCTCTGTTGTCAGGGGCCACTGCTCCACCCAGACGGGCTGTTCGGTTTTCCACACTAACTTGTGCTGACGAAGTCCCTCTGAGGCAGTGGCCCCTATGCTAAATTTTTCAACCCGATCCCCATCTGGGCAAGGGCGTCTCGCCCTAACAAGGGGCTTGCTACCCCATCTGCTACTAGTATGGTCACTACGGCCGTGAGGAGCTTCCCTGCCTCCTCGTCCATGACTTTGAGTTTCACAGGGCAAGTACTAGTCCTCGTCTGTTGTTCTCCTCCTACCCCTATTATACGTTTTCCCATGGCAAGGGGCCAAGTTGGTGGCCACCGTTCGAGTGGCATCACTGTGACATCTGCCCCGGTATCCACTAACATTCCCAGGCATATCCGTGCTGGGCAACTCGGCTCTTGCGGGGTAATCATCACTGCCGCCATGGGTCTCTCGTTACAGCCTATGACCAAGGCCACGCGGGGGCTGTAACCTGCAAATCTTGCTGGTTCTGCTCCCCTGCCTGAAGGTTCACTCCCCCTTGGCCCGCTATGGTGGGCCAAGCTCCTGGCACTGGCACCATGATGGGGGCCATTTGACTCACAGGAGGCGCGAATCCCCCTCACTTCGCCCTCCTTTGGCCGTTTCCCGGCTTCGTAGTTGGACAATCTCTTGCCAGGTGTCCTGGCTTCCCACACACCCAGCACCTCCCTACTGGGCGCGCTCCTCCTCCATTACGTCCTCCCCTTTCCGCTAGCGGGCACCCAGCTTTAAAGTGCCCTTGCCGTCCACACAAGTGACATCTCGGCCCCACCCCGGCAGCTTGCACCATCACCCTTTCTTCGCTTCCACAGTCAGGGTTCTGGCAGACGTGCGCTCCCGCACCGCCATGCTGATTCAACGCCTCCTGGCGCAAGACATGCCTAATGGTTTGACCCAACGGCGCCCCTACCGCCAGGGTGCGGAGGATATCTTGTGTTTGCGGATTTGCTTGATTTCGGAGGCAATCCATAAGGACTGCCTCCTTGGCTGCTGGTGGCAATTCTGATTCTATAATAGCCTTCTGCAACCTGTCACAAAACGTTGTAAATGGCTCTGCTAGTCCTTGCTGTATCTTTTGCCAAGGTTCTGCTTTTTTCTCATACCTGCCCACTTCGCTATATGCTTTGCGGGAACTCTCCGTTACCGCTTGCAGCTCCCTGCCCCTCCTCCAGGAGCTATCCGGACAGGGAATATCCCGGGCATCTCTATCCTTACTCCATCGAGGCTACAATCTCTGGCTATCAGCCGCCAGTTAGGTAACTCGACTGACTGTCGCTGGGGCGCCCCCTTCGTTAAGAGTCCTGTCTGCCGCCGAGTTACTTCCCCTAGTGCGCGCATAACCTGCTGCAGCTGCCGCAGCACGTCCTCCGGGGACCCCTCCGGAGCTGCAGCGCCCCGGACGTCCTTTTTTGATTGTCCCTCTCCTCCCTCCTTCTGATTGGTCCTCCGAGTCTCTGCTGCCTTATGCCTCTTTTTTGCGCGCTGCAGGCAAGCTGCCCCCTCTTCCCACATGTGGGCATCGGTTTCTCCCCCAATATCTGATTCGCTGCTACTCGAGGTTGTTCTATACCCCCCCTGTCCTCCCCTCCAGGCACTCCAATCCCCCTCCTCGTCCGACTCCCATCTCAAGGGTTGCCCCGGGAGCCAGTCTCGAGGGTCGGGCAGAGGGCGGTGCCGCTGCCGGCGCTGCTTCCGGCACTGATCATCTTTCTCCTTCCGCTCCGTCACTCCCGCTGCGTCACCCTCCCCGCGCGCAGGTACCCGCGCCTGTGCCAAATCATCCCAGGGGTATGCGGGGGAGGGGGGGGGCATTCCAAGGGTCCTGCTGGCTCAACAGGGAACACCGCCGCTTCCCGATCCACCTCCTTGGGAGCCTCAGACTGAGTCGCTGGCCAGGCTACTCCATCCGAACTCTCCCCTTCTTTCCCATCCCCCGCGATGCTTGCCCCTGTCTGCGTCCCCACTGCCGATCCTGGGTCTATTTCCGGGCTACTGTCGCCTGTAGCACCGTGCAGGCACCGCCGTGCCTGCCGCCACGTCTCCTGATCATCCCGAGCTTTCAATAGTAATCGGTGTATCTTTCCCCAGAGCTGTATGTACTGGGTTTTTCCCATCATAGCCCTTTCGGCTAACTCCTCTTTAATTCTCACCCAATTATCTTTATTAAATATGTCTGCGGGACTTCGTATGAGCCCCTGCGTAATCATCCATTGGATGGCCTTTGAGGTAGGCGCCTTCGATATCGAAGTACCATATTCCTTCCCCAATCCCTTCAGTACCTTTACGACTGAATCCATGGCGCGCCCGCCGACCTGGGGCTCCCCGTCCCGCCCCTGCGTGCCCCAAGCTATCTTTTCCCCCGGCGAACTTGCCAAGCCGCCCCGCCAATCACGTCGGGGTCACCACTTGTAGCTGTACGCTTCTACGGGAGAACTTATCTTGGGCCGCATATCTCCGGGACACAGGGCTCTACCCACCCTGGGGACAGTGATGCACAGACATCAATATGATGGATACAAAATGTCCGTTTATTTGGCTGCGTCACACGCTTATATAGCTCTTGCGCTTCCTATTCCTGCCACCCCTATGGGGAGGAGTCTATCTTTCCGTCACATCCCGTGATCTTCTGGTCGCCGATCCCTGTCTATTCCCCTACAGAGCTGTTGGATATTTCTAATGCATCTGAAGGGTTTGTTACTAAGAATCTGTTAAGTATCTTTAAGCCTTTGGTCTGTAGCCAGTCTTAACAAAGGTGACAATTAAAGGAGAGTGCATTGCAATAAAGTTACATAGTGGTCAGTTTATATATACTGTCCAAAGCTGGTCCACAGTCTTCTTGGAGTCCAGTTCATTATCAGTATTTCCCCCTTGCCTTGATTGATATTTTTGGCTGCTTCTGCTTGACAAACTTATCACAATGTCTATATCTATATGTCTTGCCATTCATTTACATGGAATAGATGGCTGCATATGATTTATTTTTAGCTACTAGGTATAGTCAGGCACTTTATTTGAGAGGTTTAGAGCTCTCATCCATCTTTATTTTAAGGAGTGACAATAATAAGCCCTCTCTTCCTTCAAGGGGATGTCAGTTTGATATAATGAATGCACATTAAAAGCTGCATTCACCTGTGTGTTCATTCAGGCTGTGGCTCATGGTGACAAAAGCAAACAAATGCAATATCTGTGGTGACATCCTGACTCCAGCCCACACCAAGTAATGCAGCACAGACAAAGTAATTTAATAGATCCTGTGATCCCCAAAAAGTGACGATGCGTCTTGAGGAGTTATGGAGAGAGAGGCCCCTATAATATATACCCCAGCTCAGTTGGTGAAGTGACACTGGAAGAAAAGCCATAACTCTAACTCACCATGGTTATTATTTTTCCCTTTTTCTGCTGCAAATTTTAATACATAAGGGTCAGTCCACCATGACAAACCCTGGCAACAGTCATATGGGCATCGGTGAAGCAGTTAAGTGAGAAATGTGGCAGGGGTCAGGCTTTTGTCAGTTCCTCAGCTTTGTTTTAGTTTTAGTTTCACTCACAGAAGGAAAGCCAAGTTAAGGGACAGGCCAGCAAGCATAGAAGCCAGTAGCATTAACTGCAAGTGTGGATTGCTATGTAAATCCACAATCCCGAATTTTAAAGGGAATGTGAAACACCGAGTAAGTGCAAGCCTGCACCAGGATTTCCAAACATGACCCCACCAAAGTGATGGCAAAAATCTCACTGACTTCTGCTCAGCAAGCAGGCAACAGGCCTTCACTCCCTAAGTAAAAATTATGCTGGGATTAATGAAACACTAGCCTATTTAAGGCCGGGATTCAATTTAGCTCACTTAACACCTCACCTGCTTAGTGCACACTCTTACAGGGCAGAAACCAGACAGCGCTTGGTGGACAGGTCATGTTGAGCTCTGCAGCCTCCTGCTGTTATGGAATATTATTGTAAGGCTATAGCCAACACCTACATGAGTCTTTGGGCATTGGATGCTTTTTCTCTATTTTAAATGCAGATAAGCGGCCCAACAGCCTAGATCATCTCCCCCAGCTCTTAAGGCTAAGGGAGGCCGTCCTCAATCATCCAGCCCCTTTTGTCCCTTGCTTTTGACCACCTTGCATAGAGTCCTCTGCCCACCCTCCTTGACAGGTACAATCCACTTTTTGGTTGAGCACAAGACACTTTCCACAATCTCACTTACTCTTTACCCAGGCAAAATTTCCAGATACTCTCTGACAACTTCCTTCAAAAGACTATTCCATCAGCTGCTTGGCTTTTATTATACTATGCAATTTGAATCCTCTGCTAAAGAAAGCCTTTTCTGTGGCACTGACCACTGGCTGATGTGGGATACAGGACCAGATGAACCACACTTTTCATCCAAGGTGACAAGGATCCTCAATTTTTCTCCCTGCTTCAGTGCTGATGTTCCTGATCTCTTATGGCTGAATACAGGGGAAAAAAATAAAATAAAACAAAATCAAACTGTCCACTGTTTCTGTTGTTATACTTCAGAAATTAGTACATTCCTGATTCACTCTTTAATTAAAACCTCGGTCTGGCCAAGTAAATACTATGAAATTTGGTTGTTGTCACTATTTTTTTCTTAAAGAAAAAATTAAGCACCTTTTTTTCCTTCCCTAAAATTCCCAAAGGCACCAGTATATGTAGATATTGAGGGACAAAACCAATCGTAATCCATAAATGTGTAGGAGATATAAGTCTAACCTGGAGAAAGGTAAGAGAAGAAACAAAATCTCTAGAAACACAAACTTTAGTTTCTTTCTTTCTTTCCTTCCTCCAAATTATGTGACTTTAAAAAAAAATCCATTCTTGTAAGGATGTTTAGTTGATATGGTAGTGGGGCTAGCTGAAGAACAGCTTTCAGTGCAAAGCTTGTTAAGCCAAGCGAGAAATCCCAGAAAACTGAAGTTTGTATTGGAAATGCTGACACAACCATAACAACAGCATCATAACTGGCTGCAGCTGCTTTTAGAAACCAGAATCCATGTCCAGAGCCCTGAAAAAAAGATTTAACATATAGCCTTGTAATTTATGAAGCAATCTGGGCTGTTTGACATTATCAAAATACATACACGCTCATCTGTACAGGAGATTATAATGTACAGGGGGCTGCTTTTTTCCTCTCTCTTCCATCAAGCTATCTAATTGTATTTTGATTGTTTTAAGCAGTTGTTCTTTAGACCTAAGGCATAAAGCCTCCTCTGTTTTATTCCAGTTTATTTGTGCATTTACCTCCCTAAAACTTGTTTGGTTTACTACCATACTAAATGCTGTATGTGTTGCTTTCAGCCAGGCAAGACTTATGTTTCAATTATGGAGGAGTTTATTCAGCACCTGTATTGTGTTGTGCTTCTTTTCAACTAAATTTCCATTTCCCAAAGGCTATATGCATGAATGTATATACATTTCTTTTTTTCTGTATGCATATACACACAAACATCTATACATTTATACAAATATATAATCTTAACTGAATGCTTATTTCTATTGCACCTTTGAATTTCTGAGGTAGCCAAAACCTTCATAAACATCCTTAGACTAAACAAGATTTTAATTTTTCTATCATCTATCTTTGTAATTGAACAGAACAGAATATAATGAATGGAATCCTTGTTTACCTACCCCTGAGGTGTCTTAAATTTCAAAATTATTTATACTTTTGAGAAGGTAAACCAGCAAAAGAACTAAACTATTATTTTCATACTGCATTTTTCTAGCTGCATTGAGTGCTTATTGAGTGAGGTTCAGGTCAGGTAGTAAAACCATCCTAACCATGGGACTGCAATGGTGGATTTCAAGGAGGTTTTGGGGGGGGTTGTGCTTATTTTTCCCCCCTGAATAAGGGTTGAAAGAGTGTTGTAGCTCTCAGGTCTATGGAAGACTCTTGCTTTCTCACTGCACACTATCTCTACTCTTTAAGTGCACTCACCCATGTGTGTTTCAGTAAATCTCATTTAAGTGTGGAATGCTGATTTCTTCTGACTTCCTAAATAGAATATTATGGAGACCTGTGTGTTTTAAATTAAAACACGTTCCAGGACTTGGGTCCAAGCAAGCTTCGATAGAAAAGGCTGCTTAAACCTATAGGGACAGTCCTATATTTAGATTACATTAATTCATAAATATTATACTAAATGCCACTTAAATTGTCCTTAAATGACTTCAAAGATAATGCATTATAATATGGCTGTCCTGAGAGCACTAACCTTTATGTCTCCCAATAACATAGCCTTTAAGCATACTCCACTGCTAGATAAGAAGGGGGGCAGTTATGAATGAATGGCTTGCTAAATTGTTTAAGTATGATTAGTTAACTCCGTGTGTGTGTGTGTGTGTGTGAGCTCATGGGTGGGTCAGCTCAGCCCTGTTAGATTTCTACCCATGGATCTCAGCACAACCCTAGAGCAAAGTGCCACAGCAGGAGCCTGTTCCTTCCCTGTGTGGAGAGAAGTGAGGACAGGGGATATGCAGCAACTATGCCCGTGCCATGAAAGCTTGTTTTCTCAGGGATCTGGCAAGCCTTTCCCACCTTCCCTCACATGCTGCTTTCCCTGTACCCTTTTCTCTCTTCATATCTCTGCAAGAGAATTGTGCTCCCCTGCCTCTTCCCTGGTATCTGGCCTGGTATCATCAGGGACTGCTGGTGAGAGAACCTGGGACTTTCCTTTTGTGATAGTTTTTTTTTGGGGGGGGCATAGTCATGTACTTTATCTTCAGGTTCTTAATTTTCAATGTCCTCCTGCTATACAGGAGCACCACAATAGGATCTCTTCATAATATTTTCAAGAACACACATCCTGTGCTCTCATTTCAATGGATTTACACCTCAAATTACTCTGGTTGATACATTTTTACTTTAAGTGAATTCCTGTCTCTTCCCTCCTCCCAACACAAAGCCACCTTCTCCCCATTCACACCCAAGGTTCTCTCTCCATACACTTAAATAAACTACAGCCCACTGTTAACCCTTCAGGGTATACCACTGCCACAGCCTCATCCCCTGGATTAGGAATTAAATCAACTGAGAGTGATGGATCAGTTAATGTATAAGCATTATGCATCACTTCTGGAAAGCATCTTGGGGTTTCATATTGCCATCCTACCCCTGAGAGACAAGTTGGACTGTCTTTTTGCAATTCTTCACCTATGCCTGCAAAGCAAAGCCAAAATAAGGAGATCTGAGTGAATACTATGCTTCACATGACCACATTTAGAAAAGGGAAAAGAAAAAAAATAGATTAAAAATTAAATAAAATTAAATAAATTAATTTTAAAAGCCAAACACAATCCTCATCCTTCAAAGCCCCATCATGCTTTTTGACTTAATAGCAATTAATCACTACTGGCAAGAAAGCAATTATTTTTCCAAGTAGCCAGAGGCACATTTTTATCAGGATTGGCTAATAAATCAGCGGCATCACTAGAAAGGAGTTCAAACTCTTTTTGGATATACTAAATAAAACTGATCTCTGAAATGCTGGTAGCTTGGTGTCTATTGAAGCTTCACTCAAATCCTAGCCTGTGAAATAGCAATCATCATCATTTTTCCTTCCAAAGTCCAAAACTTCTAGGATGTTAAAAATGACTGTTTCTTTCAAGATGAACTCATGCAATTTGGTTTGATGAGGAGACAAGATTTCCCACCTGGCTTTTTTCCTAGGTTGCAGCTTTAGAACAGAAATGAAATTGAAGGGAAATGAAGTTAGTATCTTGCTTAATTCAGGAATATGTGTTAAACGCATCCAAGCAAGATAAATTATCCCTCTCTCTCTCTCCCTCCCCCCACCCTTCCTGAGTTTGCCTCTGTGAATAAAGGCATGCGGTAAAAGCAAAACTGAACTGAAAGAGGAAGAATTCACATCTATGAAATATAAATTAAAGTTAGTGCATAGACTGATTAATTACAGGCTTAAGATAGAACATAACAAAAGAATAAAATCTCATCAACAAATCAAAATAACCTCCCACCACCATAAAAATCCTTTATCGAGGTGTTAGCTCAAAGACTTCCTCTACACTATGTTGAGTGATTGTCTTCAGTGCAGCTTTTACTGTTGTTATTTTTATTTTACAGAAACCTTAGATAATTTTTGCAAACACATGCGTGCACATGTGAACTCAGTGGCTACTCTCACTGTGCCTCATCTATTAGATGAAACCTCCCAGGACCTTTCTTCCCCTGTGCTTCTTGCTATTATTTTTATTGTTATTATTAATAATTATTATAGTATGGACATCATGTTTAAACGATGCCCATCAGACCTTGAGGTGGCTTCTAGGAAGCTAGTCTGAAAAGAAAGCAAGGTTCGAAAGGGCTACACCAATCATTGTAAATACGAGAAGGGTGTTTGGAGCGACCAGCCAGAAAGGAAGGAATAAATATCCTATAACTTGGACTGAGTCCCCAGTCCCTGAGCCCTGAACATTTTCTCTAGCCTGTGCAAAATTGGTACTTTGCACTGTCAGGGTATATTTTCATTCACATTTCCTGAGGGTGGAAGAGAGGAGGGGAGTAAGCAGGAAGGGGGAAGAGACGCCTGCTAAACTTGCCATCAAGTTCAAGATTTACAACTCACCAAGGCATCTGGAAAGCTGGGAAGCCAGTAATGCCATTACCAGTGACTCTCCCTGCCAGGAGTCCACTAAGCTGGGGTAGACAATGCTATTGAACCTCTCCTGTAACAGCTGCAACTTCCACTCCCCGCATGGCCCCCTTCAAAATCCTTTCACCAGCACTAAACCTGGAGTCACACCCCAATCACTTCTGATCTGACCTTTTTCTTTTCTTTTTAATAACTACATATCTAATGAAATAAACACATACAGAGTTAATAAAGTGGCTCAATTTGCTCCTGGGTCTCTCCTGCTCCTAAATGGGACTACCATGCAAATTATCTTGAACTTCCTCCCTGCAAGTCTTACTTTCCTACCTGAGGATCCGAGAATCTCTCCCCCACTACACACACACTCCCCGACCCCCAAAACATAGCATCATCTAATCTGAAATACACCTCCGGAGAGCCTAAGCTAAGCAGGGAAAGGAGTGGGCAGAGATGGAGAGAGAGGCATCACATGGGGAGTACGCATCCACTGCCTTGAAAGAAAACCTAAATAGTTCCTGGGCTGGACTTTGGGCACATTACAGTAGTGCTTGGAATACGCCTGCCTGGAGACTTCTCCCCTCTGGAACTAAACTGCCACCCATCCCTCCTGGCTCTCCCTCTCCAATACACACACACAGACGTCATTATTTCATACACACCCCCTGCCCCACTTGAGATAGCCCTTTTTATTGTTGTTTATATCTCTGTTCCCATGCTGAACAAAAACATAAAGAAAAACCCTCCCAGACCAACTCACCCTCCTCTGCCGTGGGATTTGGAGCAGAATACAAATAATAATTGTAACAGCAGTAAAAATATAAAGGCAGGACAGAAGGAAAAACGGAAGGAAGGAAGGAAGGAAGGAAGGAAGGAAGGAAGGAAGGAAGGAAGGAAGGAAGGAAAGAAGGAAGGAAGGAAGGAAGGAGGGAAGGAGGGAAGGAGGGAAGGAAGGAAGGAGGGAAGGAAGGAAGGAGGGAAGGAAGGAAGGAAGGAAATGTAAAGAGGGAAGGAAGGAAGGAAGGAAGGGAGGAAGGAAATGGAAAGAAGGAAGGAAGGAAATAATAAGAAGAAAGGAAGAAAATGGTAGGAAGGAAATGGAAGGAAGGAAGGAAGGAAGGAAGGAAAAGTAAAGCAGGAAGGAAAAGGAAGGAAGGAAAGAAGGAAAAGGAAGGAAGGAAGGAAGGAAGGAAAGAAGGAAGGAAGGAAGGAAGGAAGGAAGGAAAGAAGGAAGGAAAGAAGGAAGGAAGAGGAAGGAATGAAGGAAGGAAAGAAGGAAGGGAGGAAGGAAATGGAAGGAAATGTAAAGAAGGAAGGCAGGAAGTAATGGAAGGAAGGAAGGAAGGAAGGAAGGAAGGAAGGAAGGAAGGAAGGAAGGAAGGAAGGAAGGAAGGAAGGAAGGAAGGAAAAGTAAAGCAGGAAGGAAAAGGAAGGAAGGAAAGAAGGAAAAGGAAGGAAGGAAGGAAGGAAGGAAGGAAGGAAGGAAGGAAGGAAGGAAGGAAGGAAGAGGAAGGAATGAAGGAAGGAAAGAAGGAAGGAAGGAAGGAAATGGAAGGAAATGTAAAGAAGGAAGGCAGGAAGTAATGGAAGGAAGGAAGGAAGGAAGGAAGGAAGGAAGGAAGGAAGGAAGGAAGGAAGGAAGGAAGGAAGTGTAAGGAAGGAAAGAAATGTAGGGAAGGAAGGAAATGTAAAGAAGGAAGGAAGGAAGGAAGGAAGGAAGGAAGGAAGGAAGGAAGGAAGGAACGAAATGGAAGGAAGGAAGGAAGGAAGGAAGGAAGGAAGGAAGGAAGGAAGGAAGGAAGGAAGGAAGGAAATGTATGGAAGGAAATGTAAGGAAGGAAGAAAGGAAGGAAGGAAGGAAATGTAAGGAAGGAAGGAAGGAAGGAAATGTAAGGAAATGTAAGGAAGGAAGGAAGGAAGGAAATGCAAGCAGATAAGTAAGGAAGGAAGGAAATGTAAAGAAGGAAATGTAAGGAAATGTAAGGAAGGAAGGAAGGAAGGAAATGTAAGGAAGGAAGGAAGGAAATGTAAGGAAGTAAATTGAAGGAAGGAAGCAAGGAAGGAAGGAAGGAAGGAAGGAAATGTAAGGAAGGAAAGAAGGAAATGTAAGGAAGGAAATGGAAGGAAGGAAGGAAGGAAGGAGGGAAGGAAGGAAGGAAAAATGAAGAAGGAAAGAAGGAAGGACAGAAGGAAGGTAATTGAAGGAAGGAAGGAAATGGAAGGAAGGAAGGAAGGAAGGAAATGCAAGTAAATAAGTAATTAAGGAAGGAAATGTAAGAAAGGGAATGTAAGGAAATGTAATGAACGAAGGAATGAAGGAAATTTAAGGAAGGATGGAAGGAAATGTAAGGAAGTAAATGGAAGGAAGGAAGGAAGGAAGGAAGGAAGGAAGGAAGGAAGGAAGGAAGGAAGGAAGGAAAGGTGAGGAAGGAAGGAAAGGTGAGGAAGGAAAGGAGAGGAAGGAAGGAAGGACAGAAGGAAGGAAATGTAAGGAAGGAAGGAAATGTAAGGAAGGAAGGAAGGAAATGGAAGGAAAAGTAAGGAAGGAAAGAAGGAAATGTAAGGAAGGAAGGAAGGGAGGAAGGAAGGAAGGAAGGAAGGAAAGGTTAGGAAGGAAAGGAGAGGAAGGAAGGAAGGACAGAAGGAAGAAAATTGATGGAAGGAAAGAAATGGAAGGAAGGAAGGAAGGAAGGAAATGTAAAGAAGGAAGGAAGGAAGGGAGGAAGGAAGGAAGGAAGGAAGAAGGAATGAAAGGTCAAGAAGGAAGGAAATGTAAGGAAGGAAGGATGGAAGGAAGGAAGGAAGGAAGGAAGGGAATGTAAAGAAGGAAGGAAGGAAGGAAGGAAGGGAGGAAGGAAGGAAGAAGGAATGAAATGTGAAGAAGGAAGGAAATGTAAAGAAGGAAGGAAGGAAGGAAGGAAGGAAGGAAGGAAGGAAGGAAGGAAATGCAGGTAAATAAGGAAGGAAGGAAGGAAATGTAAGGAAGGAAATGTAAGGAAGGAAGGAAGGAAATGGAAGGAATTGTAAGGAAGGATGGAGGGAAGTAAATGGAAGGAAGGAAGGAAGGAAATGTAAGAAGGAAGGAAGGAAATGTAAGAAGGAAGGAAGGAAATGTAAGGAAGTAATGAAGGAAGGAAAACGATGGAAGGAAGGAAGGAAGGACGGAAGGAAGGAAGGAAGGAAGGAAGGTAGGTAATGGAAGGAAGGAAATGGAAGGAAGGATGGAAGGAAATGTAAGGAAGTAAATGGAAGGAAGGAAATGTAATGAAGGAAATGTAAGGAAGTAAATGGAAGGAAGGAAATGTAAGGAAATGTAATGAAGGAAATGTAAGGAAGGAAGGAAGGAAATGTAAGGAAGGAAGGAAGGAAGGAAATGGAAGGAAGGAAGGAAGGATGAAATGCAAGTCAATAAGTAATTAAGGAAGGAAATGTAAGGAAGGAAGTGTAAGGAAATGTAAGGAAGGAAGGAAGGAAGGAAATGCAAGTAAATAAGTAAGTAAGGAAGGAAATGTAAGGAAGGGAATGTAAGGAAATGTAAGGAACGAAGGAATGAAGGAAATTTAAGGAAGGAAGGAAGGAAATGGAAAGAAATGTAAGGAAGGATGGAAGGAAATGTAAGGAAGGAAGGAAGGAAGTAAGGGAGGGAGGAAGTAAGGAAGGAAAGGTGAGGAAGGAAAGGAGAGGAAGGAAGGAAGGACAGAAGGAAGGAAATGGAAGGAAGGAAAGAAATGGAAGGAAGGAAGGAAGGAATGAAGAAAAGAAGGAAGGTAGGTAATGGAAGGAAGGAAATGGAAGGAAGGATGGAAGGAAATGTAAGGAAGTAAATGGAAGGAAGGAAATGTAACGAAGGAAATGTAAGGAATTAAATGGAAGGAAGGAAATGGAAGGAAGGAAATGTAAGGAAATGTAAGGAAGGAAATGTAAGGAAGGAAGGAAGAAAATGTAAGGAAGGAAGGAAGGAAGGAAGGAAGGAAATGTAAAGAAGGAAGGAAGGAAGGAAATATAAAGAAGGAAGGAAGGAAGGAAATGTAAAGAAGGAAGGAAGGAAGGAAGGGAGGAAGGAAGGAAGGAAGGAATGAAGGAATGAAATGTCAAGAAGGAAGGAAATGTAAGGAAGGAAGGATGGAAGGAAGGAAGGAAGGAAGGAAGAAAGGAAATGTAAAGAAGGAAGGAAGGAAGGAAATGTAATGAAGGAAGGAAGGAAGGAAGGAAGGAAGGAAGGAAGGAAGGAAGGAAGGAAGGAAGGAAGGAAGGAAGGAAGAAATGTAAAGAAGGAAGGAAGGAAATGTAAAGAACGAAGGAAGGAAGGAGGGAAGGAAGGAAAAGGAAGGAAGGAAGGAAGGAAGGAAGGAAGGAAGGAGAAATGAAATTCAAAGAAGGAAGGAAATGTAAAGAAGGAAGGAAGGAAGGAAGGAAGGAAGGTAGGTAATGGAAGGAAGGAAATGGAAGGAAGGACGGAAGGAAGGAAATGTAAGGAAGGAAGAAAGGAAATGGAAGGAAAAGTAAGGAAGGAAAGAAGGAAATGGAAGGAAGGAAACTGAAGGAAGGAAGGAAGGAAGGAAGGAAGGAAGGAAGAAAGGAAGGAAATGCAAGTAAATAAGTAATTAAGGACGGAAATGTAAGGAAGGAAGTGTAAGGAAATGTAAGGAAGTAAGGAAAGAAGGAAATGCAAGTAAATAAGTAAGTAAGGAAGGAAATGTAAGGAAGGGAATGTAAGGAAATGTAAGGAACGAAGGAATGAAGGAAATGTTAGGAAGGAAGGAAGGAAATGGAAGGAATTGTAAGGAAGGATGGAAGTAAATGGAAGGAAGTAAATGGTAGGAAGGAAGGAAGGAAGGAAGGAACGAAGGAAGGAAGGAAGGAAGGAAGGAAGGAATGAAGGAAGGAAGGAAAGGTGAGGAAGGAAAGGAGAGGAAGGAAGGAAGGACGGACAGAAGGAAGGAAATTGAAGCAAGGAAAGAAATGGAAGGAAGGAAGGAAGGAAGGAAGGAATGAAGGAAGGAAGGAAGGTAGGTAATGGAAGGAAGGAAATGTAAGGAAGGATGGAAGGAAATGTAAGGAAGTAAATGGAAGGAAGGAAGGAAGGAAGGAAGGATATGGAAGGAAGGAAGGAAGGAAGGATGGAAGGAAGTAAATGAAAAGAAGGAAGGAAGGAAATGTAAGAAGGAAGGAAGGAAATGTAAGAAGGAAGGAAGGAAATGTAAGGAAGGAATGAAGGAAGGAAAACGATGGAAGGAAGGAAGGACGGAAGGAAGGAAGGAAGGAAGGTAGGTAATGGAAGGAAGGAAATGGAAGGAAGGATGGAAGGAAATGTAAGGAAGTAAATGGAAGGAAGGAAATGTAATGAGGGAAAGGTAAGGAAGTAAATGGAAGGAAGGAAATGTAAGGAAATGTAAGGAAGGAAATGTAAGGAAGGAAGGAAGGAAATGTAAGGAAGGATGGAAGGAAAAGGAAGGAAAGGTAAGGAAGGAAAGAAGGAAATGGAAGGAAGGAAATGGAAGGAAGGAAGGAAGGAAGGAAGGAAGGAAGGAAGGAAGGAAGGAAGGAAGGAAGGAAGGAAGGAAAAGTGAAGAAGGAAGGAAGGAAGGAAAAGTGAAGAAGGAAGGAAGGAAGGAAGGACAGAAGGAAGGTAATGGAAGGAAGAAAGGAAATGGAAGGAAGGAAGGAAGGAAGGAAGGAAGGAAGGAAGGAAGGAAGGAAGGAAGGAAGGAAGGAAATGCAAGTAAATAAGTAATTAAGGAAGGAAATGTAAGGAAGGAAGTGTAAGGAAATGTAAGGAAGTAAGGAAAGCAGGAAATGCAAGTAAATAAGTAAGGAAGGAAGGAAATGTAAGGAAGGGAATGTAAGGAAATGTAAGGAACGAAGGAATGAAGGAAATGTAAGGAAGGAAGGAAGGAAATGGAAGGAAATGTAAGGAAGGATGGAAGTAAATGGAAGGAAGTAAATGGAAGGAAGGAAGGAAGGAAGGAAGGAAGGAAGGAAGGAAGGAAGGAAGGAAGGAAGGAAGGAAGGAAAGGTGAGGAAAGGTGAGGAAGGAAAGGAGAGGAAGGAAGGAAGGACGGACAGAAGGAAGGAAATTGAAGCAAGGAAAGAAATGGAAGGAAGGAAGGAAGGAAGGAAGGAATGAAGGAAGGAAGGAAGGTAGGTAATGGAAGGAAGGAAATGTAAGGAAGGATGGAAGGAAATGTAAGGAAGTAAATGGAAGGAAGGAAGGAAGGAAGGAAGGATATGGAAGGAAGGAAGGAAGGAAGGATGGAAGGAAGTAAATGGAAGGAAGGAAGGTAGGAAATGTAAGAAGGAAGGAAGGAAATGTAAGAAGTAAGGAAGGAAATGTAAGGAAGGAATGAAGGAAGGAAAACGATGGAAG